>NW_010547909.1:27809-47913 GCF_000687285.1 Phaethon lepturus | reverse complement strand
GGGGCCGGGCCGGCGGGGCCGGGCGATCCTGCGCACCGCCAGTAAGTCACTTTTGCAAAGTGTGCCCGCGTGGTTTTGCTGGAAAATTCTTTCCCGAGAGCAAATGCTGCAGCTGGTGCGTAGCAGGGCCGAGGGCACCGGTAGCAGAGAGGGGTGACTTGCTGTGTGCACCGCAAGACAGCACCTCTCGGTTCAGCTCTGCGTTGTCTGCGCACGAAGGTAGTAAAAATACGAGTTACTTTTCACTCAGTCCCCTCCCTAAAAAGTCTACTTTCGTGGTAGGAACCAAACATGTAAATGCATCACCAGTTTTTCTTCTAAACTTGAAGAATGAGCATGTGTTGTACTGCCCTTATCTGGCGAAGATACCATATGGTATCTCCACATGTTTTGCATTCACATATTGCAGTATGATGCAATATTTTGCATCCTCTGGGGCTGTAGTGGTGCAGCATCTTCCTTCTACTTCATATCAAAAATGCAGAGAGTAAATGGTGTTGACCGTTTCTTTCTGTGCTTAAACGAACTTTGAAGAAAACCCCTCTAGAAACGAAGTATTTTAATTTTTCAGATGAATTTTCTTTATGTTGCAGGGAGAAAATAATGGAAAGCCTTCATCTGAGATTTTTGGAATTGCTTAGTATAAAAGCCACGGTGACAAACATGAAAATTTCCAGCAGACTAGGTAGAGCTTCGCAAATAAGTTGTTAAATATAGATGTTATTTATTAAATGGTACTCTAGAAATATTGAATTTTCCCCGTTCTGGACTTTTCAGTAGGCTTGAGAAGCGGTAACGGGACCCAGGGAAGGCTTCGCAGTGGAGGATTCCAGACCTGATTTTAGTCAGAATATTTAGGTTCTTCGTGTAGAGGTTAGAACTCTACTAATACAGCAATTAAGTTACAGATTACTTTGAATTATTTATAGCAGTACTTCTTTAATATAACATGCCAACTTACCTTCATCTGCCCTAAAGTTCGTTGGCTGTTTTTTCTTATTTTTAAACAAATTAGAGCAGTGATAGATGGCAGAAGGATTTTGGGGCAGGGGGAATAAGGTTTGTGGGTCTGTTTAAAGAGGGTATTTCATGCATGAAGAGTAGGATGCAAGAAGGTGTAAACTTAGTTGTGAGAAAGATGTATTGATTCTGGTTAAATCAATGTTGTACCTATAAAGATGTTAGACTATCTGAAAGGGAAAAAGCAGGGAATTTTTCTGTGCCTCTTAATTCAAACTTCCTTATTGGCATGGATTTAAGAAGGCTACATTCGGGATTATCAGAGAGTAGTATCTCCCTGAAGGAAGCCTTTTCCCTGTGTTATGAATGACTGCTGCAAGCTGTATATTATCTGCCTTTAGGATAGAGTTCACGTTAAAAAAGAAGTTATTCTGGTCTGTCTTCATGATCTTCAGGTAAAGAATTTATTTCCTTGTAAAATCCTGCAGAGGAAGAACCCCCTACCCCAGCAGACAGACCAGAGTAGTTGTTTCGTCTGGGTGTGGGCTGTCTGTCCCACACTTTCACTGAAGCTGTTAAGTATTACTGGAACGGTGTTTTTGTAAAGCTTAATACAAGTCTTGTTTGCTGCCTGTCTCATTAAGATGGTCACTTCAAAAAATGCAAGCAGAATATTTATGGTTATTCAATACGACTAATAGTGTCTGTCTAGAAGAGCACTGGATTTTGCTGTAGTCATTTTTTTCCCCTGTAAATGGGGAAACTCGGTGTCTGCTTTTGTCTGTTGCACAGTTTTCACCTGGTTATGGGGGCAGTCTAGAAAAAATCTGAAGTTACTGAGTGGACGTTAGAGTATTTAGCAATGTAGCTAATTGCTTTTCAAACAGTATGTGGGGTCTTGGTTCTACCTGTGCGGGGTTAGTCAGCGAAGCTCTTAAGATAGAGGTAGTGGAAAGACTTCTTGACCAAAAAATAAGTCTCTGCCAAATGCCTGCGGCTGAAGGGCGGTAACTGTATGACCTGCATACAAAGGATTGTAGCAGCCAGACTAAGATGAAACAAAGGTATGGATTAAAGCTTGAGAAACAAACTTGTGAAGCAGGAGAAACTGTTTGGCTTCATGCCCAAAATGTTTGGTTTGAATCTTATTAAATTGTGATCAGTAACAAAATAGGATGGGCACGGCATGGGGAGGAGTGCACACATGGTTAGGTTTCAGTTATGAATAACTATATAGGGCTGTTTGTCACCAGCAAATTGCTTTGATTTATTCAAGAAGGCAGTATATCAGTCTGCTGTAACTTGTATTTCCATAGTCTGTGATAATATATGTGCAGAATTAGGATGCTTAGGTAAGAAAATAGGTTACAGTGCTGAAACAGAGGTGAATAATCTATTTCTTGGTCTCATACAATGAGTAGTTTCAGCAGCTGAAAAAGCTGTTAGAGTGCTGGTGTGCTGCCTGTGGTCTCTTTTAAAACTAAGTGTAAATATTTTTCAAGTCTTTCCTCTGAGAGCTGATTAGGAGAAACTGGTGATGTATCTGATGTTGTTTTGTTTCCTCATACGTCTGCATGTTTTATTACTGAGGGAGGCCCACTTCCATTGTCTAACAAGGATATTTTTATATGACCTAGTGGCATTTTAGAGTAGTGAAGACTGCATTGTAATGAACATGGACGCAGCAACGCGAGCGTTGTGATCTGAATACAACTCGTATAGGCCACTTGTAATAACTGCAATTTAGTTGATTGTGTGTGGATTTTTATTGTAAATAAAAAGTGTGGTGGACTGACTTGGTCAATGGAACCACTCATCTGTGGAAACCACAGGACAGAGCTTACAAAACTACTTGTGTAGTTTCTTTAAGACCGCGTACAAAGGAGATGAGGATGGGAGCTGCCCCAAGCTCAGCCCTTGGTGTTCCAGAGGGCAGTTGGTGATTGCATTCTTCTTGTAATAGCAAGGTGAAGACACAGATCATCAACAAGTTCAGTGTTAAAGAAGAAGCCAAGAAACTCAACAAACAAGAAATTCGTAGTCATATATCTGCTGGCATGACACAGGTTATAGTAGATGTAGGTAACCATTAAGGAAGGTGCTCTCTTCAACTGTGTAACGTGTGTGTACTTGCAAATTAATTAGACCTTGGATTTCTGTCAGCTTTCAAATAAGAGGTCATTGCGAAATTGGGCACCTGTTTTCAAAATCAGATCGTGTCTACTGTCTGTTTACCTGTGAATTGTACTGTCAGTAGAAAAAAAGCTGTGATTTCACATGTAATAAATACCCTACTCTCGAATGCTCTTGATGATTGTAACAGAAACTTGTCCACATTTTTGTATATTTGAATTAAACAGAAATTTGGCAGGTGAACTGTTTGTCTTCCGGGATCTAGGTCTGTTTTATTCACTTAAATGTTGGAGCCTGTGGCAGGAAAGGGATGTGTGCATCTGCATCTCCCGCAGCAGACTTGGTATTAGCTGAGGGCTGAGTGAGAGGAGGAGTGCGATTTGTCTGAATTGCACGCATTCAGGTCTCTGCCTTTGTCTTACAGTTGCTCATTGCCTGTGAGTGTCCTTGCATAAGCTCTGCTATGTCATTCTGGAGTAGTATAGCTGCTGTGTATTGGTTTATAACAAACCATCCCATGATCTTGTTTGTCATTGTTTTGGGGATTTTTTTGGTGACTATAATATAGCTGTAAAATTAAAATTAATATTGATATAAGGAAATAACAAAACTAGAGACATGCAACATTGCTTCTCAGAGATAGTCTTGTCAGGGGCAGGCTTGTCACTTGATAATCTTATTAGATAAGTCTCCTCCTTATGTACAAGATCATCCTTTGGAGGTTTTGATGTAATAACCTCAGCACCTGAGAACCTGCTCAGTCCGCCTTTGATATGCGTGTGGTATAGATAGCAAAATTTCATGGGTGGTTTATTTCTTGTGAGCAAATACTAGAGTTTTGTAAGGGATCCCTTTATAAACTGAGGCGTATCCATCTTGGTATATGCTGTACTTAGTTGTTATAAATCAGGCCTTTTCCTTCATTGGTCAGCAAACTGTATGGCTTTAAATTCTGCTTGGGAAAGTTCTTGTAGACAGAAACCTCCTTGTTTTTTGTTTTGAATCTGATTGCTAAGACAGAAACTGGAGCACTTGGTACAATATTGTTTGAAAATACAGAGATGGTCTCAAGTGTAAATGTTACTTTTTTTTTGCAAAATACCGGAAAGTAAGCTTAACAACTCCTAGCAATCATTTTCAAAGGGATTACACAGATGAGTTAGCTTTTCTTCAGTGAGAAAATGCTTCTGAATGCACTTCAGCAGTAATGGTTTTATTCACTGGTATCTAGCCTCCCCTTTCCAATGATTAACATCTAGACGGCTCAGTTAGATTGTCAAGAGAACTTGTGTTTTACTTTGCAGTTGAAATATGCCTGACACTCATGCACTTTTCCTCTTTTCCCCACAAAGTGGTCTGAGAACTGGCAGAGTTCCTGAATTTCAGCTCATGGCCCTTCACAGCCTGCTAATCTGCAGTGGTGCTTCTGAGTCATTTGCTCCATGGTGCATACAAGTGCTGTATGCCATAGATGCATTCTTTGAGCGTAGATGCTGCTATAAAAGACAAATCTGTCCTCAGTTTTCCCAGATGAGGAATGTCTCAGGCTGTGCATTGAAGAGGAAAGAGAAGCCCATGTATCAGAGCATGTCTTGTGGGACAAACTTCTGGGCCTGGAACCTATCAAAAGTCAGCGGTAAATGCACATCAAGGATCTGAGCAGTCCAGGTCTCGTTCCTGATGCTTTTGTATGTCAGTCTGTGATTGTGTGTAAGTGCAGTAAGGAATTCACAGAAGCAGGGAAGAGCTTACTTACAACACCAGAGTTCTTGTGAAAGTATTTAAAGAGAATGAGAATCCTCTTAAAAGAGATGTCTGGTCTGTACATAAAGATAATTGATTGTTGAGAAATAACATGTAGCTATGAGGAATATTTATGTAAACTGAGTTTCCCTGTTGGGAAGTGGGTGGGAGAGTCTGATAATCTTTCAGTGGGCAGCACTGTGACAGTATTAGCACCCTAAGAAGTTAGTCATCATTACCCTCACAGCCTGAAGTGACTCAGTGTCACTGTCTAGTCTTTCACTGGTTATCCTGGCTTAATCTTGTGGAAGGAAACAGTGAGGAAGGAGAGAGTCCTTTATTTGAAGAATATTACTGTCTGTCTTTTAGTGTGAATAGGGTGAGCGGAGAAGTTCTGGTGCTGAACTTGTGCATTTTTGAAGGCTGTGTTTCTTATAAAAGTCTGTGTTTTGGAAGAGTCTAATTGGGGAATTCATTGAACTTCTAGGTAAATAGTAATCTATGTACTTTGGAAAATGACTTTTGTACTCTGAGGTTGCAAGTTTGATTTTTGAAAGTGTACATTAGTTAAAAGGGACAAAAAGAGCGCTGGGCTGTCGTTACTCTCACACCGGTGTGAGCATGTTCAGATTCTCTTTTAAATGAGACATCTATTGTGATGTGACTTAGCACAAGGCCTACACACTTTTATTATAGTTCCAAGTTATGGCTGGGCTGTGCATAACACTTAGAAATCCCCAAGAACTACTTTTAAGACAGGATAACTGTACTTGGCAGTAATTGGATTTGTTGTCTTTTTTTTTTTTTTTGGTGGTTTCTTTTGCCCTGCAACTGATAATCAACTGAGCAGTGCAATTCTGTAAAACCTTAACTGGACAGCATGGGAGAAGGTAGGGTGTTTTTGTCTGCCATTGTAGACACTTAGTTTGTCTGAGACAATAAACTTTAATTAAGATGGTGGTTGGTTGCAAGTTGACCATCCATGGAAAAATACTTTACACCTGCACTTGTTACCCATCTAACTTGATTTTTATTTTCAAAGTTCTTTGTAAATAACCCATAACAGACAACTTATTGTCCTAGTCAAGTTGGGGGTTTTTTTACTGCCTATCCTTCACTTCAGAATGATAATAGTTTCACTCTTAAAATAGTTGCAAGGTACTCACTCTGTGCTCATTTGTTGTATTAAGAGTTTGTGAACATTTTAACAGTTAAAACACCCAAACCCAAAATCATTATGTTGCCTTGATACAAGTTTAAATAGAGTTTTAACTTCAAGAGCTTTAAATTCTTTATTTAGAATATCTTTTTCCTGAAACAGTTAATAATTTTTTTAAACTTTTTTTTTTTAATTCAGATCAAACATGCTTTTGTGGCACAGTCTGATTTTTAGGGTTCTGAATGCTGTGTGTGTTTTTGCTGAAGTGAAAAATATAAGCTAAACGGCTATTAATTACAAACGTCTTTGTGTGCGAGTTCTCTGAGAGTTCAAACTTATTCCTTGTATTGTTGGCTAGACAAAGGGCAAGGAACTTTACATGAGGAAAGGAAATGACTTCGTTCTGTACACTGAATATCCATATTAGGTATAAACTAAATATAGGAGTGTAATCCAGGAGTGAAGTCATATCTCTGTATTTTCATGAGAAGAGCTAATGAGATCAGTCAGTGCTACTGGATCAGCATCAGAGTTCTTTGGCTCTGTTAAAGCATTACTATTTTGGCTAGTTTGATGGTTTGTGCTTTGGAGAGCTGCTTTTCTTAAATAGAGGAAATAGTTTTTTACGTGGTTTTGTCTAAAAATAAAATCAGAGCAAGTGTAAGTATATTTCTACAGTCTTTCAAAGTAATGTATTAGCTGCCTTGGTGCGACATGCTGTACTGGCGCTTAATGACATGAGGCAAAATGTCCCGAAGGAGGAAGTTCTACTCTGCAGCTGAAGAACTTGGATACCATCTCCCTGGGGACATAGAATACATTCATAGAGGTGCCTTTTAGTAACAGAGTTGCTTGTGTTGGAACCAGAAGCAGCGGAGAGCAAGCTTTCTTCAACCTTTGTGCTCTAGCTGCAATAAAATAAAAATTCCAGCACCAGTTTCAGTCTAAGATAATGTTTTGCCTTGCTAGAGCTTTTGAATATGCTCTTACCAGGGGGTACAGGTTCAAAATTGCAGCTGTCTTTCAGTGAGTTTTGAGAATTTGAGCAATTTTTTTTTCATAGACACATTCTTCTGTGGACATTGCTGTTTACATTCTAATTTGGAGGCAGTTGTGGTTTTAGCTGTATTTCTTATTTTATCAGAATTTTGAAGCTCCCAGGCGATTGCTTTGGGCTAGCATTTTGACATGAAACTCATTTGGGCATTTAACATTGACTTTCCTGCTCCTGGCCGGCTTCAGTCTAAGTCAGCCTGGAGACTTGAATGACCTGGCTGCTGGTGGAGAAGGAGCTGTGCTCAGGGTGAAGTTGGAGCGGCTTTTCATTGTTCCTCTCTGCTAATCTGTCCAACTCATGGCTTATCTTCGCTCTGTAAATTAAGTTACAAAATACCATAAGCAGGGTTCTTTGTTTTTCTGTCCTGCAGAAGTGATGCATGTTCAAAGGTTTATTTCAAAAACTCTTAAATGACAAAGATAAAAATTTTACTTGGTCTTCTGAGCCCCAGTGGCAAATTTTGCAGTTCTTTCCTATAATTTTTATAGATGCTTCATTATTCGATGGGAAGGTTTTGGAGGCTGTAGCCAAAGCACACACTGTACTTTGTTAACAAATTTAATAAGTATTGGGGGCGAGCAACATTGTCATATGCAATGCCTGTTCCCAGTTCATATGCTAGGTACCCAAAGGCAAGTTAAGTTTCAAGCTCTATAGAAGAAACCCTTGGTACTGTATAGTTAATTGCCTCCTTACAGTTTCATACTGGAATGTTGCAAGAATGACTCAAGCTGTTGCATGGCAAATTTTAGTCAGTTTATCTTACTGAGGTTTGTTACAACTGAATCACTTTGTTAAAGGTATTGCCACTGGAGTAAGAGGGTCAGAAGAGATGAGATGCCAGGCTTCTGCCATTAATGCAGAACTTCAATTTTCCTGTGTCATGTGTGGCCATCCAACATGAGTTTTTGTATTCATAGCATTAAGCTAATTTCTTCACTGAAAAAAATCAGTATTTAATGCAGATTTAGATTCTGACTCCTCATCTGACTCTCCCAAAGGATGAACATGGGATAATTTCTTTTCTCCAAAGAACTAGAAGTGCTTAATTAATTTCTACTGAATTGCAAAGCTACTTTAATACATCATGAAGATCCCCGTAGCTTTGTCCAAAAGCTTTACAGTGAGAATTAGGTAGCAGTGAACAAGAGTTGCAGGAAAGTGTACAAGACAAGTCTGTTAATTATTTTGTTAGGATTAGCATCACAGGGATAAAAATAGCATCATCCTAAAATGGTCAGTTGCTGTTACAGTCAAATGTCTAACACAGTGGTGGCTTATCGGAAAGGTAATGACTTAAGAGGCTACTTGAATGGGCTGATAAACATTCCTTTCCCTATTTTAATAGCCAGATCTCAAGTAAATGCAGGGAGTTCAGTTCATTTGTTTTTAAGCTTTTTGAGTTTACAGGAATTTCAGCTGATGTGGAAGGTGATTTGATTACAAATTAAGCAAAGATGATATAGCTTGTCAAGAGGCAGTGGTAACTAAGGTTGCTTTCGCTGTGGGTGGGGTAGATGGCAATCGGCATATAGAAAAAATATACTATAAAGTGTTGTGCTTTTTGCATTTGCAGTTAATTCCAGGTATGAGCGCTAGCCTTATGCTTTTTGTTTTCTAGTTTTCCTATGTTTTTCTTAAAGGACTATTTAAGATAGCCGTGATTACCTGATTTGTTCTATAGAACTACAAGTTGGGGAGGGGGTGTGGTGGTTGTGGTTTGAGAGTTTAAGTCTAACTTGGTACACTGTTACCAAGCTTTTTGAAGTTCCCTTGTAAAGGCCAAATAAAGGGGTTACACTAATCAGTGTAGTTCATATGAAGACAAGACTGTCATATAGGTGCTGTAAGCTTAATTTGGTGCTTTCTGAGGTCAGCTGTCTTCAGTTTGGAAGTGAATGTACACTCTTTTCCTGAAAGGTACTTCCTTATTTTTAGGTGTCACATAAAGAGAGATGTGCTTCTCTTGTCACTTCCTTTATGAAAAAATTACCTTCTGAGTTCAAAAGCATTTGAAAGGTATTGGGGAGACTTACAGTGGAGGTTAGGTAATAACGGCAGCAGAGAGCAAGGTTATGTAGAAAAGGCATGATCCAGGGGTAGTGCCCTTCTTGCACTGTCTGTGATGCTGTAGGCTCATCTACTGACAACACACACATGAGGAACAAAGATGAATTTGAAGTAATAGATGCCAAACTGCTGACCTTTGAGGTGATGAGAATGATGTTGGATGTTTTATTTAGAATCTTCTTAACATTGTGAAAGAACTGCAAGAGTTAGCTTGCTTGTCAGAGACATTTAATAGTGGGAATAAATCTTCTTAAAGGTTGCTACAAGCTTATTTTGTTCTTAGACTAAATCTTTAGTGACTTTTTAACTTATGTTAGCAGTAGATGAGTAGGATAGCTTTGTTAAAAAGCTATGCTGTGGTATCAGATGGAATACACAGGACCTGTGCCCTGGCACTTAAGATACCAGCAGCCTGAAGCTGTCTTGAGACTTGCCTTCGCTCCTGTCTCTTTAAGAGGTTGACATGGATCTTAAAATGTGCAACAGTTTTGTTTTTTTTTTAATCTATTAAGAAAAACTTTTAAAGGAGAGTGAGTTGCTTCATAAACATGACAAATTTCAGCTCTAATGAGCACTCAGGACTGAAGTGAAGGAACTTAAATAGTGTTAGATATTGAACAGCTTTGCCAAATGTGGATTCTAACATAAAGATAAAGTCAAGGCAAACACAATCTCTGAGCCTAGCAGTACTGTCTTGGGGAAGTATTAAAAACCTTCTTTATTTGATCTGATTTGATGTGTGGTTTTTTTTTTTCCCTTTATGAGGTGGTCCAGACTCTGCAGCTGGGATCCACGTCACAATCCTTGGACACCTCTGCCTGCGTGGCCGTGGGCTAGTCGCATCCTGTTAGGCAAAGTGTGTGTAGCAGGTTGTTTCCAGGCCTTCTTCATTCCTTCTTCATTCATCTTGCACGTGGATGTGGTGATAGCAGCTCTCACTGGCTAGTTATTAAAGCAAGTGGATATTTTTGCAATGTTTATGAAGCATTCCTTTCTTGAACACTCTCGATGGTATGTCTGATGGGAGAAGGGAATGAACATACTGGAAGGAGTTGTCCAAGGTTGCCGTTGGTTTGTGCTGGCCTAGCTGTTTTGTTCATGTGTTTGAATAATAAAGAGCCTGAGATTTTGTTTACTTCCATTAGTTTGCCTACCCTTATAATACTGTTCTTTACATTTTCTATTTTAATGTCTTTTTTTTCAGTACTCTTTGTTTTATCTTTACTTTTCTTTCAAATTCAGCTATCCTGGTATCTCATGTGTCAAGATTTTGTAGACAATCATTCAATATTAAGGTTAGAGTAAGATTTACTTCCTGACCTTCAGTGCTATTAAGACAATGAAAAAGAGTGTTTTAATTTCTTGTATGTGGCAAGCAGTGCCTGCTGCTGCCATTAGCTATAAGTTTCCAGTAACAGTAGTAAAATGTTTGATCTATGTTGAAACTTGGCATGCAGGTCCTTTTAATGTTCTGAATATTTGCAGGATGAAATTGTCTTTCCAGCTGTGGGGTTTTTTTGTTTCGTTGTTTTTTCCCTAGTCCTGACCTTCCCGGTCTTTTGCAGGGAGCTTCTTTAGGCCATCAGCAATATCAACCTCATTTATTATAATGTGCCACTTTTGCGCGTTGAAATGTTCTGTGAAGTTTTGGTCTGCCTAGTGGCATAGGGTCACCACATGGAAACAAAAGCTTTCACGTGTAAGGTGGGGCACTAGCTATTCACTGTCCTAGAGAGATGAGAGGAAAGATGAACTGAGAAGCGGAAGTGTCCCTTTCTTCTTGTCATCCCTTGGATTAAATCTGGTTGAACCAGATTTAATTAACGTCAGAGTTCAGGGCTTGACTCTAGCTTGCTCCCTGACCTGTTCCTCCCATAAAAACACAAAACAACTCCCTTCTCAAACAAACAAATCTGAAAGCATGAGAGTGAATTGAACAGTTTTTCAGTCCTGATCTCTGTAACTTGCTACCTTGCCATCTGTTTTCTTCTTTTGAATGATGCTTCATTAATACTTGAGACATTGGGACCCTTTAAGACATGTTTTGGCTTGCAGAGTAAACGCTTACATACAACATCCCCGAAGCTCATCCATTTACTGTCTGAACAGAAACACAAAACAATCAGTACAGTGGCACCATACGGAGGAGGCGATTGATTGGTGTTACATCAAATACGGTTATAGTCCTTTCATGGATGCAATTCTTTTTCATCTGATTTGAAAACACTGAAAACAGCATGGGATTCTGTTTGTTCAACTCGGCAAGATAAAGGTCTGAGTAGACGCTGCAAGGATTTAGACTGATAGTACCAGCCCATTTTCAGTATTCATGTATGGAACATTAAACCACTCCTTTCTGTGTTCTTTCATCTCAGGGGTTTTGAACTGCTGCATGTTTTTCACTTGAATCACTTCGTTAGTTTACCCTAAACCATTTCCTCTCAAAACAGCAATCCTTATAAGATTATTATTAATTTGCTCATTTTTTTGAATGAGCTTACTGTTCATGAAACATGCAAAAGTGATTGTTATCTGCTGTTTTGAAGTAATGAGTATGCATCATGCTGCTTTTCTCATGTAGTTTTCCCAGCAGATTTTTTTTTTTTTTAGTTAGAACTGAGATGTTTCAAGATAGCTGAGTTCAAAATTTTAGAATATCCTCTGACTTTTTTCTTCTAATTCACCAATCTGTTTATTTGTTTGAATATTAAATCTTCTAGATGTTGTGAATTTCAGATTTCTTATTCAAGGGAGTGGGACTTCTCTGGTGGTATAATCAAATAGCTTCAGTAGTCGTCTTTGAAAGGTGCTCTGTGAGATACTTCTCTAAAATGTATTTTTCCCTCTCCAACCAAACTTCGCTTGTCCCTACTTCTGGTGTGTCAAATCTGGGGAAGATTCCCTTGATAGTTTTTGATAAATTAGGAAATGGTCTTCTAGTGCTCTGCGCTTTTGTTTTATTTACGTAGGCAGAGACTGGACTGTATTACGTTTCTCATCAGATGCACTTTGACTTTATTATTATTTCTGCAGTCATTTCATCCACTTTGGGAAATTTGTAGTGTGCTCCTTTGAACTGATTGCTGTTTGAAACAATTTTGCAGGCCTTCAGGACCAAAGATCTCTAGAAATCTGTTGACTCTTTCAGATGTACACTATATAATAATGGCTTTGTGTCCTTTTAAGTGTTTCTTTGCGTGACGATTTTTTTTTTTGTTAGTCTTTCAGTAAATTCAGCACTACTTTGGTAAAGTAAATACATGCAGGCTCTTGTGTTAGGAGTCAAGTTAATTTTTATGCAGCTGTAAAGACAAACATTTCACAACTAAAATGAATTTTTTTCATCCCTTAGCTTGTTTAGCTGCTTAAACGGATGTATGATTACTTATACTCTCTGGATTTTTTGGGAAAAACAATCTCATTTGAATGAAATCACTGCTTCAGGGGAAGAGAAAGGGAGGAGGTGGCTTCCGCATTGGCTGGATCAGCCAAGCTCAATCTTCCAGACAGTGGGATTTGTGGTGGTTTTTGAGTTGTGGTTTGTTTTTTTGTGTGTGGGTTTCCACCCCCCCCTCCCCCCCCCCCCCCAAGTAGCTGGCACTCTTGCATGGGCTGAGCTACTTGGCATTGGGAATTGACAGTTGTCTTACTGTGGGTATGTTTAAATCAGGTTGTCTTCTCAATGAGCATAGTGATTGGTTTTACTGCCTTGTAACTCGTTCATTCATATTTGAACGTATTTTCTTAGTTAAGCTTCTTTAAAAAGTAGCCCTGTGTGTTTTTCATATAATACTGTAGGTGTGCGCTATGGTATATGTATGTCCAGCTCTTTCTCCACATCACATCTTACAGTTAATGACTTGTCTCCTTTTTGGAAGTTTTTTAATTACAGTAAGTTTGCGGAGGATAACACAGCTTTGTTCAAGGCAACTGGATATCTCTAGTTTTTTCTTACTGCAATAAATCCCCTGTGGCAGCTGTTAGCTTTTCAGACTGCTTGATTGCATCTCTAGCATGGCAGGAGTTGGCCAGGGGTCATGGTAAAGTTAAACACTGTTTGGTACTTTCCCTGGTGGTAAATTAAAGCCAAGCTCTTCAGAGCTAGTTCTCAGTCTGTACAATCTTTAAGCAAAATACTCACAAGTGAAAAATGCCGTGTTTCCTTGCTGTGTGTGGTGTGTTTCCTTGCGGTGTTGCGCTTTTTCTGTGTGGTCCTAATCCATACAAGTGAAAACTTGGCATTCAGTGAAATGAGGTACGATGATCGTCTTGAGTACATGTCCTTCAGTGGATCATGGTAGCTTGATTTGGTAGTGATAACTGAAAATTAGCCCTAACTGTAGGAAGATTGGCATTATTTAGTAATAAAGAATTTTAGACTGGTTTTAGAAAGAATTTTAAATAAAAATTCAAAGCTTCTCCATATAGAATGACTATAATCTTGTTGGATTAACAAATAATCTAAGATAATGCAAGTATAGAGAAATCAACAATTAATATTTTCTTTGATGGTAATGAGGATTGGACACTGAAGATATCCTGGAATATTATGTCCTGAATTCCAAGCCAATGACAGGTTTCTGGCTTCTAATAATGCTCTTAAGCAACAATTGTTATATGATTAACCCCCTGCATAACTAGTCATGTAGAATTTCAGAATATTCTTGCCATATTTAATGTTTTACAGTTTACTGCCAGCACAGCTCTATTTCAGTGGAGAAGATCTGACTGTCGCAGAAACATCTACCAAACTTGTCTCCCTCTGAAAAAAATCCTCACATGATGAAGGGAATAATGTGTTGCATCACCAGCATGGTGTTGCTCTCGATGACTGGTTGTAACAGACCTGTGCTGTAGCTCTCCGTGCATCACATAGAAGATAGAAAACGGGCCTCTTGGGCAAACAGTTACATAGCGGAATTCCTTGGCTGAAGCGCACTGAAGCCAAAAGTTTCTTGGCATTCTGACTGCATTCCTTTTCTAGTATGTGCTCAGAACAACTTGGGACTTTCAGGAGCAGAAGTGGGACAAACGTTTGAATGTAGACATAAAAGTCTATGCTCCGTTTAGCTGTTCAGCTGCAGCTTTGAAAATGCATTAGGTTTTGTTCAAAGCACTGTTAGTAGGCTATAATCCTTTTTCCTGATGCAAATAATCCAAAAAGCCTGTCTTGCTTAAGCCTGTCTTGCTTAAACAAAAGAAGATGCTATTTGTTGTTTGTTCATTTTGAACGTTACGCTTGTGTTGGGAAAGAAGAAAAGTTTTGGTGCAAATTGGCATTGCAGTGTAAATGCATTTGACCTTTTTTGGTCCTCATTGGTTGCTTTGGTTTTAGTATTGGTTTTGGCTTAGGAAAATGGACCTTAATGAAAGCTACAGTTCTGTGCTATGCCTTACATTTTAAACAATTTTTTGTTCAGTTCTATGACTTAAAAGTGGCTTTTGCTTTGGGTTTCGGATGGGCTAAGATTTCATTCGTAGTACAAGAAACAAAACTGCCTTCTGAATTTGAGTTTGGTTTATTTCAACGGCAATTTAAAAATCTTCCACTAGAAATAATAAAGCTCAATGGTGGAATTATATCATATGAAGGCAGGCATGGGGTTTAATCCAATACCCTAACTTACTTTCAAACTGTATTGTTGTTGCAACTGATAAATTCCAAAGTCTGTCTGGTATAAAAACTTTTAACATCTCTCAGTCATTAACATAATTTTTTTTCCTATGTCCTTGGAACTTCATTTTGCTGATGGAGGGTTACTGCATTTCCCTATTGCATTGACAGGCAGCAAAACCTGGGCAGCCAAAGGCTTGATTGATGTTATAACTAAGTCCTGAGGTCAGGAAAAGCCCTGAAGTTTCGTAATAACAAATTTTCATATCTGGTTCTGTCTGCAGAAAGAGTATTCTGTGCATAGGGGAACCATTTTGCTTTTTCATCGGATGCTATCACCAAATGTATTTTAGTCCTCAGCTTCAGAGTAACTTCTTAGTTTCTACATATGGTGGTGGATTATAAATTTTTAAAGCTCTTAATCAGCCCTCAGCAATGAGTTTTTTGAAGTCATGTTTTGCAACTCACAAATTAACAAAGTGACTTGTAAAAACTAGTCATCTTCTAGATGCTTGCCTGTTGTCTGTTAAGACACTATTCATGCATTTTCAAATACTGTTTTGAAATAAGAGGAGCTGACTAGTGCTTATTTAACTTAACATTCTCCTCAGGAAATGCCTCCATTGCATTTGTTGATGTTGCTAAGCCTCTGGACTTCGTTTGGTGCTGAGGATCACATGTATGTTGATGGCAGGCTGTTGCATCCCAATGATTCTTCCTTTGGTTTGCTTTTTTTTCCCAAAGGTTTCCTTGGTCCATATCAGATCTTTGGCAACGTAGGTCATATTGCACTAGCTCTGGTCTCTGGTTTTGAGGTCAGAAGTACTAAATAAAAGATGAAGAGTGAGGAGAGCTAATCCCAACTAGGTCATGTACTGGCTCCTGTAAGTGTGGCTCGAGTGAGCAAAACAGGCTGAAGTTTTGGTATGAAGGTATGGCTTTATGCCCTTGGGCTGTTGCACTTTGGTAAATGCCCACATTTCTCCTCTTTATAGTAAATGTGTGGTATCTTTTCCACCAGAGGAAGTGAGGTGAAGCTTAATGGCATGGGGGTGTGCACGCCTGTGCTGTTGCAGCATAACTCGTGTGCTTTGGTTTGAATAATGTTGTCATAAAACTTGAAGACTGAGCTCAGTTCTGAATCTGAATTCTGAATTGTTTCTGCTTTGGAGTGGGATTTAGCCTGGACAGTACAAAACATGTATTTTCCTTAAATGAGGTAAAGTGTTGTCTGTTTCAATATCGTTTTTCAAAGGAAGAGAAGATCTTGCACATGGCAGGAAAAAAAGATAGCTGGGTATAAATCTACGTTGGCATCATTTACCTGCAGGAAATGTCTGTTGCAGTGTAAACACAGTAATGTAGCTGTAGTGGCAAATTCTGCAATAGACACTGCTATCTGGAGGGATGGCATTGCAGTTAAATATTAACAGCCATAAAAGCATACATCTGTTGGAAATAGACTGCAGAGTAAAGTCTTTCTTTATATAAGCATGTTGTAAGGGAGGAACGCTTTAATTCATATAGTACCTGGAAACCTTATAGCAGTTACATGTACAACAGAAAATTTTGAGTTGAGCTAGTAAGAAGCAGAATGCCCAAAGTAACCAAACTGCCTCTGTTCTATCCTTTTTGTAGATGCTTTTAGACTTTAGTCTCCCAAACACCGAGAAGTCACATGCCACCTTTTAAGACAGTCTAGTATTATTAATCTGCTGCAAGTTTTACTTTACTTTCCAAAGATAAAGGAGGCAATTTGTAATTTCTGGCAGAAAGACAACTTTTTTTTTTCAGATCTTCATTAATGACACTAATAAAGGTTTGAAGAAAAATGGCACGCTCTATTCTCCAGAGCAGAGTATCCAGGAGGATAGTCAGCTCTGACAGGAGGAATACTTGTAGAAATGAGACTGTAAGCTTGAAGCAACATAAATCAGTTTACGAATCCTCATGGCCTGGTATTTATCGACAATTATTAAAGGACTCTCAGCCTTATCTTGCAAAGACGCTATGAAGTTTTAAAAAATAAAACAGTTTTCTGAATTTAAGACAGTTTCACTGAAAAACTTGCTATTTTCCTAATCTTTGAAAATCCTGCTGTTAGAAAAATCCTACTGCTACTCTTCTTAACTTGCAAAGTTGTTCTTCATTCTCCCCAGTGTGGCCCCCACTCGGTGCACGGCTGGGAACTGGCAGTGAACTGTGAAGAAAAAGCAGTTCCTTTGCATGAGTGTCTAAACCTTTCTCTAGTTAATGCTGGTCCTAAAGCTTAGTTCTCTTGTGATGGTGCTTTTTGTTGGCTTTTCTTCCCGTCCCTCTTTCCCAACCCCTCTCATCCCCTCTTTTAAAATGCTGGATCTCCACCAGTCAGGAGTGTTCAGCCTTGTATTCAAGCCTTCCGCTTGTGCAGTTCTGCTTCTAAATACCCTGTGCTTAGTGAACATAATTGTTTTCTGTCGTTTCTCTGAGAGGTACAGCCAGCATATCCTACAATAGGTTTTAAAATGGCCTGGGGAACAGGTAATAGTAATGATGAAAGAATTAGCCAGGCTTTGAGAATTGGACTGATTAAAATTATTCTTGGAAGTTCTCTAGTAACAAAACCCTTTGAAACTTGGCTAATGTAAAGTACCTATCAAGATAATCTGACATATAGCTGTTTCAACTACTGAACCGGTTTTGAGAGGATTGAGTTTTATAAAAAGATTCAAGGCTTGACATATCTAACTGTAGCCCACTAAAAACTAAAATTTTCCAACTCGGCAATACATACTTCATTGTCAGAGCAATCATGAGATGCATGCCATCACTGGGTGCCCTGGAGTGGCTTACTGTTGCTATGTAATGGACCTTTGTTGTGGTAGGACAAAGACTTACTGATAAATTGCCTATAAAAAGTGGCTTTGGAATATTACTTTATTGTCAGTGAAGTCTCTATGTACTTACAGTTACGACTTTCCTTATGACACCTGCAATAAAATAAAGATTCATAGTTCCTGGTTGCAGTTGCCTTGCTGTAGCACCACACGGTGAGAGATATAAGCAATAAACTGGAAGATCATAGAATCATAGAATAGTTTGGGTGGGAAGGGACCTTTAAAGGCCATCTAGTCCAACCTCCCTGCAATGAGCAGGGACATCTTCAGTGAGATCGGGTTGCTCAGAGCGCCGTCCAGCCTGACCTTGAATGTTTCCAGGGATGACTACAATTAATTAGCTATGCCTTGTAGAAGAAGGAAAACTAGAATAATAAAGAACAAAGAACAATATTGACATTGTAAAACTGCCATCAAAAGGTGTGGCTGCTCAGATGAGTATGATTAGCTGCCCTTTCTTGACTGTTACAAGCAGTTGGATCATCTTCAGTGTGAAATATAACTTATTTAGTTGTCTGAAACCTTGTTTTGATTTTTGTAAGCAGTTGTTAGAGGACATGACAAGTAAATAGGTTAGTTGACTTCATAAATATGCAAATTTCACTGTAATGAAATCCTCATTATGCCTGCAGTAAAAAAAAAATCATTGGAAGGTGCAAGTACTTAAAAAAAAAAAAAAAACAAAATGATGCAGAAGTCCATACATATATGAAGTGTATTTAAATATTCTGAGGATGTTCGTCTTTGTGCATTATATGGAGACAGCTTCAAGATATCTGGTCCGGGTGTGTCAGCTGGACTTTGAGAGCAAAGGAGTGTTCCTGCAAGATGATACTAGATTTGGCTGTAAGCTTTTTAAGTCTTTGGAAGAGTTAGTGATACGAAGACTGTACAGGCAATAAAGCATGTGATTTGTTACGGAGTCTGTCTTTAAAGATCATTCAGTAATTGTGTGCATGTGTAGACGGCACAGTCCTACCTTCTAATTAATGATCTGTTCTTTTCTGCAGGCTGGCAGTGATGGTGAAAGCATAGGAAACTGTCCTTTTTCTCAGAGGCTGTTCATGATTCTTTGGCTGAAGGGAGTGGTGTTTAGTGTCACAACAGTTGACCTAAAGAGGTAAGAAATACTTTGTTTATCTGACAAGCAAGAGTACAGGACACTTGGTGTAACAAATGTTTGTCTGGGGCTTCCAAATCTTGCATGGCTTATTTTCTGAAATTAAAAAGAAAATCTGTTCTCATAAATACTGAGATGCAACCGTGATATAAGAAGTATAGATGCAACCATGATATTAGAAGTATCTGTAACCAAAAAGAATGGGTCTGACAAATTCCCTTCAATTTGCTAACTGATGCTCTTCTCTAAAACTAACAGCTGACATGAAGTCTCTTATAACTGAGTACTGAATCTTACTAACTTCACACCAAGATCCCACAAGTGAAGACTGCTGGATGGGTATTTTAGATCAACCAATCTTTGATCAAATCTCCAATGATTATTGGATGACTGTCACACATAATGTGAAGCCTATTCCTCTATTTAAAGATTTTAAGATAATGATGTTGATTATGCAATAAGAATAAAAACAAGGTGAAAATATCTGTCACTGAGGTAAATATGAGTGAAATAGAAGTGAAATGGGTAGGAATAAAATGGAAAATATTCTGCCTCTGTAAAGTGTTAGCCAGATACGTAATGATGCTGTGTGTCACCTAAATTGCAACTTCTCCATCTATGAAATGAATACCTTAGTGGCTAAGAAGGGCAAGATGTGAATCCAGGAGCCTTAATTTCCTAAGGTCGGGTGTACTTTTATTAGAAGTGGTAATGCTAAATTCAGCAGAGGCCTTTTATTTGTTTTTGGTGTGAAGTAATGTTTTCACAGCACTAATGTAATGTAATCTTAGTCACTGAACTCTCTGGAGGGAGGAGAGACTGCCAGTGCTTACAAACCTTATTTTCAGAAATAAAGCCAATAGAAATATACAGTGTTCTTCAACGAATCAAGTGTAAAGCGTGTAAGAAAGAACTCACCCTGCTAGACTTATCCTCTTCTTGTAATTTTTTTGAAGGACATGACTTGTTTTGATTTTTAAAAATCACTCCAGTTTCTACTTCAGTGCTGGCAACTAATGTTAACTATTTCCATGTGTGGAAAGGCTGAGGCAGACCACTCAAACAGAGGTGGGGAAAGCAGCTTTTATCAACTGTGTATGCATTTGTAGCAGCTCAGAGATGTTCTCTGGCCAATGTGGGATTTTACTGCAAATATAATTGTCACTGCCGGCACACATAAACCAAATATATCATATCTTCCATTTAGCACTGCATGTGGTTTGTGGAAACCTCAGGAGTAGAGCTTGTGCTTGCGTACTCTTTGTTTTGGACTTCCTTTACTTTTAATGATGGTGTTATTTGACTTAGTGCAGTTATTGGGACGGGGGAGGGTGAGAAGCTTGGAAGAGACATTTTATACTTGGAAGCATTT
>NW_010547909.1:0-27778 GCF_000687285.1 Phaethon lepturus | reverse complement strand
CTGAACCAGTCTGAGAGATATCATTAAAATGCCAAAGATGCCTGATGAATTGGCTTTATTTGTGTCCTTTTGGCAACTTTTGAGTTAATTGGATGGGGGAATGGGATGTAAGACTAACTTTTAGAATATAAATTGGTTGCAGATGTTTAAAATTGTCCTTTCTTACACAAGGAAAGCTTTCAGTTTTTTTATATTGGGGAGAGCAAAACACAAAATAAGTGCAAAATTTAAAAATTGCATGGGATAGGTCAAATGAACTCTACTTTTTTTATTGTATACTGAATCTATTTTCTGATAAAGACGGACCACTGAAGCTAATTCAGATTTGAATAGATGTTTACACAAACTTAATTCCTTTTAGACTTTATTTAAGGCTTCATAAATACAGATTTAACATTCTGGATTGTTTAATGCCTAGTTGTAGTGTAGTGTAGCTTGCAGAATGTCAAATTCGGCTAACTGCTCAAGTGGAAATGTTTTATACCAGACGATCGTTTTTTTCCCATTACCAGAATGATAGTAGGTGCTACATTTTGCCTTAATACTTCTAATACTGTCACAAGAAATTGCTTTTACAAGTACATTATTCAAGCCAATTACCCTCTCTTCTTCTTGTTCCTGTTGAAGATACAACCTTGCTGAACAGCTAGATAGTAATGGTTTTGAGCATCTGAATTTATCTTGCTAGCCGAAAAAAGAAAAAGGATTTACTTGCAAACCATGCTTCTGCCTCAAAGCGTAATTTCTGCACAACAGTAAGGCAAGCTCTGTCTGTTTGTGAGGCTTAAAAGGTCATGGTTGGGTACAAAAGTTCACAAGTAACTTGGGACACAGGAAAAACTGAGTCTGATTTGACTGACTCTGTGGCGTGTTTCATAATTGCATTGGACATCATACTCTGCTAACAAAATAACATTTTGCAGTTCTCAGTTCTACTCTTAAGACACAAAAATATGCACATAGGCAAACGAAGTGGGACGTACCGCCCTTTCAAGAAATCATGCATTTCTTGCTTCTGTTTAGTCAGACAGAGGCTTTATTCTTTCCCTTTTCAGGAGCAGCATTTCAGTACTCAGATCTGACTCGTTTTGGTGACTAGAGCAGAGTTGCAGTACATAAACCATTTGTTGGGCTTGTAGCAACATTCAAAGCCAGCTTGCATTCAGTTAAGTTTTGAAATCCTATTTTAAACATCTTCATTGTGTGGTTTTACAATTATGTTGACAGACAAAGATTAAATAAAGAGATTAGTAAATATTAAAGACTGCCCAGAGGTGAATGCAACTTCAGTAGTGTAAAATACTCCTTAGGAACTGGAGGCAGGGGGCTTTTTATTGCTGTCATGTTTTTTTTTTTTAATGTTACTCTTCAGAGACTCATTGCAGTACTTGTAATTTATAAATCACTGTGGAGCATATTACATTAGGGGGCTGCTTTTGTCTGATCTTCAAGAAATTATTTGAATGCTAATTGCTATTCTGGTTTGTGGCAAAGCCATGAAATGTTTATACCTTAACTCTGGTGTTAAAAAGCCTGCCCACTTAATTAGCCAGTGATTTAAGTATGGGGCCCTACCTCTAAATACCCCAGTAAACTTTGGGGCAGGCACTAGCTATCATGGAATTGTTTTAAGTGGTTATAGAGGTTTTTCCTTTTTTTTTTTTTAAAAAGCTGTCCAGTTTTGTCTCTCAAGTAAACTTCGCTATAATATTTTTAATTGCTTTCTTGTCTGACTATTAAGGGAAGTTGTATTCTTAGCCTTTTAAGGATATTCCTGTGTACTCGTGGTGCTCTAAAGGCTGTGGCTTGTATGTGGTAAACCAGGGTTTGTTTATGATCTACTGGCAAGAGTAGCAAACTGGAAGTCAAACCCTGTATTATGTTTGGGCTTTGGCTGTGGGATGTTAATCTCTGCTTTCTTTTTCTTGAAAGATACAGGTGGTCTGACTGGAGTGGCTGGAGGGGTTAATAAAATGCTCTGGGATCCTTGAGATGCAGTCTGATTCTTTGGAAAACTTTTTTGGTTAGTTCATTAGACTAGTCTGTTTCTGAAATAACATCTTTCCTTTGATAGTATTACTGCAAATCCGGTGGTCTTGCCTGTGTTTGTTTTTAAAATAACATTCCTTTTGAGGAATTTTATCTAGCCAATATGCGAAATTGGAAGTGAGCCACAATGACTTCCTGTAATTGTTGTGGGTTACAAAGCTGTATTTAAATGAAGTGTGAAGCTAGTTAAAGCATTAACCGATGACAGACTTTAAATCCTAAAAGTAAGAGTGGCATGGCAACTATTAGTGGGAAATAACTTCTTGGAAGCTTAAGAGTTGAAAATTGTTAAATTCTTGTATTAGCAACACTTCTGTCACCTGGCTAAAAGCAGGGTGTTTAATGTTCTTAAGTATGAAAAATCAGTTTTCTCATTGTTTTACATACACTGCCAGGTGCTTCTATCTGTCATAAGTACACTTTGGCACTATATACTGTTGCTGTTTGCCCCGCTTAAAAGGGTCACCAGTGGTCAGGACATGAAATTCTGGCAGGGGTTCTTAATTTTGTAAGAAGTTGAAAGCAGCGTTTCTACAGGATAAACTTGTAAACTGTGCTTAGTTTACAGAGTCTGAGTGCTATCCCTGAAAACACTGCTTTCTCATGCTACCCTTACTGACCATGTTTGTGTATATTACTAATCTCGTTTCCCTGTCCAGTACAGTCAGGAGGCTTTTTTGAACTGTAGTTCCAGTATCCAGTAAATCCAGTTCCTGGATGCTTGGTGCCAGCTCAGAAATGTGGCCACGTCGTACAAAGCACAAACCCAGTTCAAGGGTTACGGTCCGGTTTGGATTTGTTCAAACAGTAACAAAGGGGCAACTTTATCTTGGCAAACTTTCTCCTGGATCAGATGTTTGTTCGTTGTTCCTCATCCAGCATAACGTTAGCAAAAGGTGGTGGTCGTCCTGTAGCGCGTGCTCTGGTCAACCTGACAGAAACGTAACGGCACCGTCGTGCCTCCTCTGGATCGTGGGTACTGTGGGATGTTAGTACACAGGGGTGGTAGGAATTGCAGACTCTCCTCTAAAATGTGGAGAGGTTCTGTGAGAAGTTAGACCGCGTCCTTCTGAGCAGTCACCCTGGACTGTAGTCAATAGCTTCATCAGAGGGAGGTTTTAAGTGCTGCTGCTGCTGAAGTGCCAAGCAGTACTGTAATTTTATTTTTGCTTGCACTGAGACAGTTGCACTAACATGGGACTAACTAATACCATGATGATTTACTGGGGAAAAATTGGCTGCAGCTTTTTAGATGATGCTTTGGATCCGGTAGCTTGTAATGAATCCATGTCTCATTATTGATTTCAGCTTTGCATCTGAATCTGCTGACAAGGCAGATGCGAGAGCTTTACGTGAAAGTGTACGTTAGGCATTTTGGGGTGAAAGGTGTGTGTGTGCAGCTGACACATAGGCTTCTAAACAAATGCCTGCGTGTTGTCCACGTCACTACGGCATCAAGGCACAACTAGAGGAGAGAGAAGCCAGTTGCTTATAAAATAGACTGGCTTAGCTTGATAAGGATTAGTATGAAAGGAGCTGGAGTGAATAGTGAGAGGTATTGCCAAAACTGACTTAAGATTTAGAAATGTCTGAGTGTTTTAGCTTGATTCTGTTTCTTGTGTCTAGTCATGCTAATGTCGGGGATTCTCCTCCCTTTGCCCAAGTGTGCTGCTTTTATTTGTAAATAGTTTTTTTCACTGGAGGAAGCTTTAAGCATCATTTTTAAACATGATATTTAAGCATCTATCAGCTTATCTGAAAGTCGATTCTGTGTGCACATAAGAAATGGTTTATACATACTGCTCTATCTCAGACCTGCTTATTTCCAGAGAAGCTCTGTGTGAAAGGGGAGGATTATCACTGATCGCAGATTACGTTATATATAAACTCTGTACTGCAGATCTTGGGAAAGGGGGAGAGAGAGTGTGTGGTGTATATATATTCCCCCCTCTCCCAGTCAACATTATCTCAACGTGAGAAAAAACATAGCCAGAGGTAGGAGGAGGCAGTTGTTTTAAAGTATTTGAAATTAATTGTTACCAAGTATATATTCAAAATGCTAATTTTGCTTCTGCTTTGAAAAGATGTAAACTCACTTTTTAAAAAGAAAACTGGTGATGTGTTTTTAAAACTGCAAGGACGTGAAGACCTCAGGCAGTGCTTTTGTGATTGTAGCAACGAAAGCTAGGGTCATGGATGTCCCATGCTTACTTTTGTGTTGGTTTGTATTTCTCTCTAGAAAACCAGCAGACCTTCAAAATTTGGCTCCAGGCACTCATCCGCCCTTCATAACCTACAATGGTGAAGTGAAAACAGATGTGAATAAGATTGAAGAGTTCCTGGAAGATGTTTTGGCTCCACCCAAGTAAGTGTTAAAATGATAATTTGTCACCTTAGATTAGATGGAGTGTTCTCAAAGCAGTTTTCTGCACTAGTTAAGATATTCTTCAGCATCAATAAACTGAAGATTAGACATGGAAAATAGCTTGGAGTTCTTGCTTGTCATACCTTTTCTCCCTCCAGCTTCCCCACCTTTATATTAAAAAACATTTTCTTTTAAAAATTATTTTAAAATTGTCCTTTGTAGAGTCCTGTCATCCTTCCTGCAGTTTTCAACCTAAATGACTTTTCCTTTTGATAACTGGGGCAGGCCATTCTGATGATATGTCCAAATAATATAAATGAAGATGAGCCTGCTATACAAAACTTAGTCCTACTCCATAATAAAACTGTTGTGGGAATCTGTTTTAAGGAGATGTGCGGTGTCCTTTTGGAGACTTGTATGTGCAGTCATTCTTCTGGAAGTAAGGTGTTACTTAAGTCTTCAAGAATGTATTGTTTTCTTGTTCTCACCAGGAATATCAGTGAACTTTATATTTAATGTTAAATTATTTTCATTATTCCTTCCAGCTTTCTATAAGCAGACAGACAGCTGATAATAAAAAATTAATTCCTTCATACCACGCATAACGATGCGTCCTGGAGATTGAGTATCTAGTATTTGGAAATTCTGGTGGAAAATACTGAACACTTTAAAAAATAATTAGATTACACAGCACAAGCATGAGAAATGTGTTCAAGCTTTCTCTAAACTGTTGGCTGTCCTCTCCGTCAGCTGGCGGACAATGGCAAAATGCAGACACTGCCTTTAGCAGACTGAACTATTGTGTTGTCTTAGTGTGGCAAGACTTCACTTTTTTTGTTAAAAGATTTGGATTCCATGATATTCTGGGACAGCTGATAATTAATTTAAATGGGGGAAAAAAGCAGCTCTCCAGTGAATAGAGAGTGGACAAGAGCATTTGTTACCTGTTTGATCTCTGACTATATTCTTGTTTACAGAATTGTGATCTGCCCTGATGGCAGCAGTGCTGTGCTAGAGTGAGGGAGCTTGCTGTTGTGGCCCTGGGCTCTTCCAGATGCTCTGTGCTAGAAACAAACGCCTCATTCAGAAAACATAAATATGCTTTGGTATACCTCTGAAAAGTGATAGTGTTGCGTTTAAAAATCTTTAACTTAAATGGAAGCATGTGACATTACATGTAAAAAGCAAGTCCCCCACATTAATCTGAAAATGGATAAATTGTTAAATGTACATGATGTAGAATCCTTTGTTTTCTTAGAGGGCCATTTTATGCTAGTTCATATATGATGAGCATCATTCTGGTAAATGTGCTGTAGATCTTCTCCTTTCTACTTTTTAGGTACCTAAAACTTTCACCAAAGCATCCGGAATCGAACACTGCTGGAATGGATATATTTGCTAAATTTTCTGCATTTATTAAAAACTCTAGACCAGAAGCTAATGAAGGTAGGTTACTTGGGGGCCGACAGCTGTGCACACATCGTTTCATTGTCTTGCGTTTTTCAGAGCAACTGTGTCAATGAGAGACTTCACAGTAAATTTAGCTGCATGTTGATGGACACTTGAGGGAGTCTCATGAATTAAACCTGTGGTTTAAAGTTAATGGTCACAAAGATTTCCACACTTCCAAAGAGAACTTCAGTTAGACAGTGTTCATTCAGAATTTTAGTAGAGTATGCATGGTTTGCAAATACTCTTGGCATTGAAACTTCCCTATGCAACAGCCACCCAAAACTCTTGAACTAAGTAGAAATGATTTTAACATCCAGAACCAAATGCCATGCAGAGTTTCTGTCATGCCCCATGGGTTGAGTTGCCATGCATTTGCTGGGAGGCCTTTCTGCACACTTGATATTTGAACTTTCTAGGATTGAGGACTCGCATTCAGACTTCTGAGCTAAGCTTAGTTCCTGTCACTTTCTTTAAAGGATTAAGACCTTTCTGTGTGGAGAGAACATAGTATATGGAAGGTGAGAGGTCAATAAGAGATAAAGAATGCACAATTAAATCTTTAAATAGTTTAGTGCAAATCTTTTGTCCTCAATGTACTTGGAAGGGAAACTTAAGTCAGGGAATCAGAATGCCTTTCTGCTGTATGTCAGATGGGGAGATTGAAAATATTTGTCAACAGCCGAGAAATACTTTTTGATTTTGTGGGGTGTGCTGCCCTCTGCTGCTGTATTCCATAAACCTCCTCGGTAGCCTGTGTCTTTATTCGTGGCTGTTAGCTGAGCACGTGACATTAAACAGATTACACTTACATGAATATAAACCCTAGCATAGCTTAATTCTAATTAGTTTAAGCCAGTTAGGAATAGTCTTAAGAAATTGACATAAGCCACTTTTTAAACAAAAATAAACCCCTGTGGACAGTCTTAGCGGATTGTAAATTAGTGCAAACTCATGTATAAACCAGTTTTTAAATAAGCTGCATCTGGGTGATGTTTAAACAGATTCCAGTTTCAGTGTTACTAGTGACCACAAAGGTAGCTCTAGCAGTAGCGTTGCCACAAAAAATTGTACAAGGGTTAAAAATCCTTCAGTATACGGTCTCTTTGGGGTAGTTTGGTGATGTGGATTTTGTTTTTCAGATCTGGTACTAATACCAATATTCTAAATTATAATTTGCTTTGAAATTTGTGTGCTGTGGTTTGGCTTTCACTTTTTTTCTTCTTAAAACATTTCCTTCCTCTGTAGCCTTAGAACGTGGCCTCTTGAAAACCCTCCAGAAACTGGATGAGTATCTGAACTCTCCTCTTCCTGATGAGATAGATGAAAATAGCATGGAGGATATTACAATTTCTACACGCAAGTTTTTGGATGGCAACGAGATGACATTAGCAGACTGCAACCTTCTACCCAAACTACACATTGTCAAGGTAAATAACTTGCATGTTACGTGATAACAAAGGACAAAATGCTAATGGTTTATGACATTCTGGAGTCCAACTAATTTCAACCGTTTGTAAGCTCCCGTGTAAGTTTACTGCATTAACAGTACATGAAATTGCCTAAGATGTGGGTAATTCACAAGAGCTTTAGGGATAGAGCAGCTGCATTTAGTGAAGGTGTGAACCGGTAGACAAATGGGCACAAGCCAAAACCCATTTTACTGCACTGACCAATGTGGTCACAGGAGGAAGTTGCAGCACTTAAAAGAATGAGGTAGAAGAAGGAAGGTGAACATCATGTGACCAGCTAATGCTTGAAGTAGATGTCTTCTCACTTTTGTAGGGAATACTGCAACACCACCATGCCCACTAAACCATGTCCTGAAGTGCCATGTCTACATGTTTTTTGAACACTTCCAGTGATGGTGACTCCACCTCCTCCCTGGGCAGCCTGTGCCAATGTTTGACCACTCAGTAAAGAAATTCGTAGTAATATCTAGTCTAAACCCCTCCTGGCATAACTTGAGGCCGTTTCCTCTCGTCCTATCACTAGTTACTTGGGAGAAGAGACCAACCCCCACCTCACCACAACCCCCTTTCAGGCAGTTGTAGAGAGCGATGAGGGCTCCCCTCAGCCTCCTCTTCTCCAGCCTGAACACCCCCAGTTCCCTCAGCCGCTCCTCATCAGACTTGTGCTCCAGACCCCTCCCCAGCTCTGTTACCCTTCTCTGGACACTCTCCAGCACCTCAACATCCTTCTTGGAGTGAGAGGCCCAAAATTGAACACCGTATTTGAGGTGCAGTCTCACCTCAAATGACACTGTGCGAAATACAGGGATTATATTTAAAAAAAAAAAAAAGTTGGAAGTCTAGAAGGAGGTAGCCTAGGATAACTGCAGGAGTATGGATGCGCCTATATAATCGTGGTTTGATTTCTTTTCACTGTCTCCAGTGATCTTTGTCAGTTTTGTACTGCAGATGGAGCCACAGATTAAGTTTCTGCCTGGGTGCAGAAGATGTATTTACTTTGGTGAGGACAGTAATACAAACTAAGCGAGGCAGTATGCTGCCAGGTCCAGGAATATCCCAGAGGGGCAGGTTCTACTGACTTTAGAAGTGACTCTGAGTGTATATGTTGGAAGGATAGCTTATCAAGAGAGTGACAAGGCTTGGAAAAGTGGTTTAAGTTGAAGGATGTAAATTCATAATCTAATTCTTTTGTTCTAGGTGGTGGCCAAAAAATACCGCAACTTTGAGATTCCCAAGGAAATGACAGGGATTTGGAGATACCTGACAAATGCTTATAGCAGGGATGAATTCACCAATACCTGTCCTGGAGACAAAGAAATTGAAATAGCTTACAGTGATGTAGCCAAGAGACTCACTAAGTAAACAGCACTTGCAAAAGAGATGACTTCTTGCATATTCCATAACAATGCTTCTAACAGACTGCTCTTTTCATATAAGATAGCAATTTTTTTTGCATGAACTTGCAGTTATTCAAAGTTATGGTGGATAGACCAGGTACAGTAATTACCTAAAGTTTGCAGACTTAATTATAGGCTTGTTTTTTCTTACCTCCTTTCACAGCAAGTTTGAATATCATTAATGCAGTTATGTTAATGTTGCACTGGGGTAACTCTAGATTCTTCAGTATGAAGGGTTATCTTGCCCCTACTACTTTTCTTTGCAAACATTTGGTCCCTGTCTATGAATTGGTTTAGGATACTGTCTTGCTACATGGTACAAGGAATATTTATGTATTTTGGAATTTATTGCTTTTCCAGAAGATCTATTCACAGTTGTCGTATCTGTGACACATTGAACTGTACCTGCTCGTCTATCCTATTTACATACAGAAGGGAACTTATTATCCAAAAGAGCCATTTGCAGAACATTTGGCAGCGTTTTAAAAAAAAATTCTCTTGGACTTGAAATCACAGTAATGGTTGAGAATGAACTCAAATGTGAAACTTGGATTTGAATGACTGCAGACATCAGGGAAGTTTGAATCGAGGCTTGAGAGCTATAGCAGGAAGCTTGCAGTTCAGAGTTAGCGTTTAGTTGTGTCTTCAAGAGCTTGATGGGATTAAAAAAAAAACTTCTTTTTTTTTTTTTTTTAATTTGCAACCTACATTTGTCCCGAATTCTGAGTTGCAGCAAACAAATAATTGTCAGGATGCCCTTTACCATCATGAAACCAGAAGAATTGGATGCTTGCCATCTGTTCACCTTAAAAATTGCAAGTGGCTTTCTTTTTGGTAGTTAAGAGCCTTTATTTTGTATAGGTCTTTCTGGTGATATTTACTTACAAAATCTGTGCTTTCATAAACAAAGTACGTGTTAACGTTAGTGTCCTAGTTGATAAATAGCTACTGTATATGGTGAATAGCAGTGCAATGATTAGTGATGCAAGACTGAACACTGATAGCCATTAAAGTGAGAGTCTTTCTGGGAACTTCTTTAAGCTATTTCTTTTCTGAAGAAAGCTAAAGTGACCTTTAAAGATAACATTTGCCTTAAATTATAATATGCATTTTTTTTTCCTGAAAGGAAATCTATTAATTACTCTTGTAAAGAAATGGTGCGCGAAATCCAGTCCTTTACTTTGAATTTATCCTAATTGCTTGTCTGTGCACCTGGACTGCAATTTTGCATAATCATAATCATTGCACTACTATACATAATCTTTTTACAGCAACACTGAGGAATAGCACTACAATTTTTTTAAAAGCGATTTTCAAATGTTTCTAAACCAGGGAATAGTTTTCTTGCTTAGAATTAATGATTTTGATGCACGGAATAAACTGCTAGGTTATTTTTAAAAGACCATCATAAACAACTCCAAAGAATGCTTAGACTTATATGCCTATTTTTTTGTAAAGATACTTTTATATTTAACTGATTTTAGAAGCTGGAAAGTGCTATTCCTGGTAGGTTGTTCTTGGAATATTTAACATTTGGCAATAACATGGAAACGCTCACATAAACACTTTTATACACTAATTTTTTTGGTAAGCACTGGCTTTGTGAAAACCAGCCTGACTTTTCTAAGCATCCTGCTTTTGCTACTTTATATACCCATGAAGTTAGTTTGACATAGAAGAGGTAGAGTACAAAGTCTGTATTTGTATACATGGCTTGTGGTGCCTTGTCTTGCCTTCCTAGAGCTAGGATTCCAATATAAAGGCAGTTAGCAGTCCTGTTACATGTCTTTTGAAGACAACCGTAGATACACTTAGACCCTGTTAGGATTTATTACAGGCGTGTTTAGGCACAGAAAGAAAATTCTGCAGAGCGACCTGGTTAGGAAAAATGTAACTGTAGCCTTTTAATAATTACTGTATCCCAATGTCACGTTCTCATCCTGAATAAAGTTTCTCAGCCGTAATAATCCTCTGTAGGGGTTCAGTCTTTGTTGCAACGTGACATCTAGAAAAAGGAATTACTTCCTTTTTTGTTAGATAACATTTTTAATGACGTATAGGGTAAAAAAAAAACCCCAACCCTCATTGGTTTGGTGCTCTTTGCCATTGTATAATTAACCTTTAAAAACAAAAATATAGGAAGAAATGTGATTGTGGGCATAAATTTTGTTAAATTTTTAACTCTAAAACCTAGATCATGATGGCCCTTGGAAGTTGTCTGAGGTTGTAGTAATCTGGCCTCACTCCTTTTAAAAGCAAATTAGCCATTGTGCGCACACTTCAGTACACCGGGCAATTATGCGCATATGAGCATGAAAACACTTTCATGCAGTTTTCTAGTGTGCGCGCTGCCTGCATATCAATGCACGCAAATACTTCACTTGTTAAAATACTAGGCTTGTTGTCTTTTATAGATAATATATTCTCTCTACTTTTTAGGCAATCTTCAAACAATTGTAATACATTATATTCAGCATTATTTTAATGATTGTGTCTGAAAGCTTGTAAACAAAGTTAAAGCTCTTGCTGTAACTAATGTATTTCTTATCTCAGTACAATGAAGTATTGAGCGTCGGAGCCTTTCCCTTATAGGTGTAATTCAAATGAGGACCAGGTTAGCAATTTCTAAGGCGGTTACGGTATCATAACTGTTAACTGTCCTGTATGAAAGGAGTCGGTATCTTTTAGGCTTCCTATTGCACAGTTTTGTTGTGTTGTGGCAGAAGCTGGCCAGCCTCTTGCTGGCTTCAGCAGAGGCCAGGAATCTAATGGAGAGCGAGCAGCTTTCACCTCTGTAGGTGATCCCTTCAGAACAGCGGAGTATAGCCAGGGTGGTGTGTAAAAGGCTTAGCGTCTGGTGTGGGTAGAGCACTTTCATCTGGCCCCAATCACCAGCACTACATTAATTAAAAAAGCCCTTTCATAACTATGTAAATTCTTGACTTCTGTCAACTTGTTTACAATCTGATCTTTAAATGCATTTTTAATTTCATCAAACAGCAATTAATCTACCCCCTGTTTAAATTTAAAATGATGCTTCTAGCCCCTTCTACAATTTAAAAACAGCAGTTACTCTTTCAAGTAGGCATTCCAGTTTGCAAGTTGGTTGCATGTATTAGCATGCTGAATAACTTACTTTATTCTCAAGCTGAAATGTGCTTAAATTCCCATTAAAACAGGTGACTTGTGTATTTCCTGAACATAAAGGGAAAATCCATCAGCTTCACCCTGTTTTTTGTGTGGGAGAACAGATTATACCATATGCATGATTTTTTTTTTTTTTTTGCTTAACAAAGCTTTCCTTCTTGAAGAGATTCCTTATGTGTAAGAGCTGCCTGTCGAACAAGAGGCATGTGAGTTCTGGAACAATTTCATGCACTCCAAAGCTTTCCTGTCCATCTACCGTTCACTGCTGGTCTGTGTAAGTGTCCCACATGGACAGTCACAGCCACGTAGTGCTTGTACATTTGCATTTTCCCATAAAATTGGTGTTTTTTCCGTAATGGGCATGTCTAAACCAATTGAGAGTTGCGTGCAGTTCCATGATAAGAAGAGAGATGTAATCAAGTTTTTATGCTAAAGTAGCAAATTAGCATTTCGTATCAAAGGAACACAGACATGAATAAATTGAAGATGCGTGAGCCAAACCCACTGATGCCTATCTCAATGTAGAACAAAAAGTGGCTAAGTACAGTCAACTTTTTTTTACTCTTTGCCACTCAGAGTACTATCTGAACACATCCAATTAATAGTTTCAGGAGAAGGCTTTATCCCAAGTGAAAAATATTTAATCTGCCTCAGAACCTGTGCCACCAAGTATTACATTTTGTTTCTGGAGGGGGTGTGGGGGATGGAAGAATAGTGGAGGAGGATAGGATATCGAGACTCCCAAGACAGGACATCAAGAATTGGAGCATTGTTTGCAGAAATACTTGAAGAGTTGATACAATTTATTGTAGTTTGCTTATGTCTTTCACTCTCTGGAACATCTTTTACAGATATACCAGTATACTGCTGGCAGCTATTGTTAAAAATAAAATTATATTTTCACTATCAAGCAGATCTTTCTGTTATTTCTGAAGACTACAGTTCTTGTATGCATAAGCTATGACATGAGTGTGGTGTACTGAACTACAGAACAAAACTTTGTAGTAATTCTCAATTTTTGGCTTTCTGGGTTTTTTTCAGTGGTGGTGTGATTTAAGGCAGAGTATGTGTTGATTCTAACATAACTACCTGTCGTGCCCCCCAAAGTTAAAAACTTTCTTCAAGTTAAGAATGCGTTGAGAAATACTGAATTCTCCTAGAGAAATTATGAAAAGTGGTAGGGGGTTTTTTGGTGGGGTTTTTTTTTTTTTTTTTTTAGATTTTAAGTGGAAACTCTTAAGAACATAAATTTTGGTAGCTTGTTTTTCTGTGGAATAGTAGGTTTTCAGCGTTAAACTGTGAAAATGGATTAAAAAGACATCAAAAAAATTCTCGTTTGGTTCAACTTGTTTCAACCTAGATAATCCGCTAAATAACCATTTCAAGAGTTGAGACTGAATTGATCCCGTCTACAGAATTCATGGAGCTCAGACTCTTTTATTTCAGTGTTCTTATTTTGAGTTTTAGCTGCGTTTCCTTATTGTCTTTTGCTTTCAAATATGTCTCAACTAGCCATGGTAAACACCATACGCCCTTGCTTTTAGTCTGAGTATGTTAACTAGGTACTAGGTCTTCAGAGCAAAGACCACCAGCCACTAGTGGAAGTTTTCTTCAAAACTTCCTAAGCATTATCATGTCAATCTCTTGTCTGTCTTGTGAGTGTTTGAGGTGCATCTGGGGTCTGATTTTTGTTTTCAAAAGGAAATTTGTGGAATCCAGAAGACATTCCTGCAGCCTGTAATCTGGGATGCCATCATTGCGTTTGAGCATGTGAAGGAAACTACCAGGACGTGCTTGAAGTGGTAGCAAATCCAACATTTAAACCCTTGGTAGGATTACATACCTGTATCACTCTCTTAGTTTACTGACTGTGAGGTTCGTGATCAGAGGTGGGTTTTGCAGTAAGATCTGCAGTTGCCTTGTTTGAGTTTGGTCACGTACTTCCATGAAACGCAACAGGGTGGACCAGAAGGTAACGTAACATCCTCTTCATGTGAAGAGCACACTGAAAAGGAATGTTATTGAACTGCAGTAGTCTTAGTATTTTGCATAATTACGACTTGCTGCAAAAACTACCTTGGACTAGTGAATAACCTTTGTGTTTTTTGCTAGATTTTGTTTTTAAGACACCTCAGGTGACTGTCCGGTCTGATGTGGAATGTTCCTCCTGGATGTCCTGGCAAGAAACAGATGGATTTTGGCTTCAGTGAAAGCTATGGAGCCCACTCCCAAACAGTTCTGTGTAGCTGCTGACTGAGCAGTGGAAAGAATTTAAGAGCTTGAGGGGAGCTAGGTGAGGCTGAATGTTTCGTACCTGTTTGACCCTTGCGTTCTCCCTGTTCTCAGGGACAGCTCTGATCCAAATAATTTTGAACTTGGCTTGAATCCAGGTTTCATAGCTCTGACTTACCTCTCCAGAAATGTTGCCATTTTCCCAAGGACAACTAGTCTAGAGATTTGTAATGAACTCCAGTGGTTTAGGATCTGGATTACCTAAACTGTGATAGGTAGCAATTGTGAAAGCAGTTGGTATTTGTTCACCTCATCATAAGGACTGAGAGCAACACAGTCTGAGAATCGCAGTGACTACTGTGAAGTGTGTTACCCTTCTCCCATGACCCGTACACCCCCACAACGTCAACATGCTTTAGCTAGACCCCAGTTATATTTAAGTGATTGTTTTCTTTCCGTTTGTACTCTGCCCTATTCCAAGTGAGTCTAACAATATACTGGAAATTGTCAGTCTCCGGTACTAAGCCGGGGGATATCTAGTGCTCTTGAGTGCTGGTTCACCTCGAGATGTGTTTTTTAATGGCACTAGCCTTGAAGTATTGGCACCTTGTTTGGAAATACTATTCTAGGTACTCCTTGACTTATTTTTGTGATATTTCACTAAGAAGTTCCTAGAAATAAGCTAGCATTTTGTTAGCAGTGTTCCATTTTTTACATAGGGCTATTGCGCACATTTCAGAAGATTGCTCTGATTTGTCTTGGTTCATTCCTTTAGCAAGTAGCACGCTTCATAAGAGCGCCAGTTTTCTTATTGCAAAGAGGCTAAAACATAACTATTTGCCAAAAGCTTCAGTAGTATTAATTGTGCTGTGGAAATCCCAGAAACAATTTTCTAATTACTTCCTCAACTCAGTTTTCCTATAAACAGCAAAATACAGTAGCTAAAAGGCTGAGGAGACCCTGCAAGTATCTCTATTGAGTACTTGCTGGTGTAGGAATAAACCAATTTGTCAGAGGGTAGTCAAGACTTTTATGGAAGGAAAAAGAAACCTGGACAAACCTTTGTATTCAGTGGGATGGAAAAGGAACTCATTTGACCTGGTTGCCTGAGGGCTTTTGGACACTCATTACAATGAAAACTACATATGAGCTGAATGTCTAAACATTTTTGCTGTCTCTGAAAGTCTCCAGGAGAAGGAGGGTGGATGTAGTGACTCATTAATGAAGAACATGTTTAACTGTAGTGGTTCCCAATGTCCTGTCAGTGGATCGCAGGGGGTCCAGGAGGCCAAGGAGAGCCTTTAATGGGCTTATAGGAAGCAGGGAATAGTGCTAACAGCCTGAATAGTCCATGAGAAGTTGACAGACCTTTTAATCACAAACTTTTAGGAGCTGCTGCTCAAGGGTTTTACTTTCTTCATTGAATTCGTTCTGCAAAAGCAAGATTCACCTTGGACTGCTGAGTAGTTCACGCCCAAATGCTTGGTTTTGTGGTGGTCTCCTGAAGTCAGTAGGCATAGTGGTGAGACCTAAAGCAGTTTAATCTGTAATGAAAAAAAATGCAGCAACACTGGCAAGAACAAAGCTCTTTAGTCTGGGTTAGTATTTTTCTAAGACTGCCAAAAGTGTGTGGTGGCTGAGCAACTTGGGGTCGTGATCTTAAGTGTTCAAAAGTAACCAGAGATTGGGGGAGGTAAATTAGTCAAGTGTCATGAGATAATTTCTGAGAAGTATTAACTTCAGGTGACCTAAAGAGCCTGGCTTCTAAGTGTGTGAGAAATTAAAAGTCTGGAGGTAAGCAACCCTTCTCCCTGCAGATCCTTCTGCACTTGGTCTTGCTAAATTTCTGAGGAGCTCTCAAAGTTGATGCTGGATGGTTTCCAGAGCTGGAAAAAGAGAACTCATGATTCTTTGACTCAAGAGAAGAACTGCTGTGTTCTTACCACTGGACGGAGAGATGAAAACAGTTGCTAAACAAAGATCAAACATGTGAACTTTATAAATAAACAAACAAAATTGATGCTAAGGGACGTCTCAACTCCTTTGCCTACGGCAAAGGGCTTGGCAGGACCTAGGAGAATGACTTTGTCAGTTTGCACATGAAATTCTTATTTTAAAGCATCTGATTAAAGTGATACTGCTCCTCTTAATGAGTTTGAAGATTATGCTTGTTAAAATGGACTTCTCTGTCCATGCATTGGTTGAATGCAGGGTAGAGGAGAAAGCATTTATGGCACTGAGCTCTAGATGTGGAACATGGCAAAATTTTAGATCATGTGTGATCTAAAAAGCTGGTTGTGCAAAGCTACTGTTCATTGTGAAACACTCAAAGGCAGCAGGTTTGATAATGTGCCGAGGAGGGAGCTTAGTCTACTGCGAGAGGTGCCTGCAAGGCGGAGCCCAGCGGTGGAGGGGTTTTTTCTGATCTGATGTGCATTTCAAGCCTCCTGTTCCAGTCCTTCCCATTAGGAAGATGGGACTGTGGGTCACAGAAATGGGTTTGCTCAGTACCTTGTAAGAAGTTGGTGGTTGGAGTGGGAGCAGAACCTGGGAGCAGATAGCAATTATTTTTACCTTCTTTGCCTTCTCCTGTCAGTTTGAAGAGTGACATGAACTGGGAACGTGAAGCTTGTTGGTCAGACTCTTGCCCAGCGTGAAGACCTAACTGTCTTGACTCCCCCTTCCTTTTCCCAGCATTAAGTAACTTCCATCCTTGACAGCTTGTGCTCCTGTTTCTGCTTTGGTTCAACACCCCTACTGCCTGCTGCAGCCTTTGCTGAGTGACGCTTTAATCTGGCTGTGGAGCACAGCTGCAGCTGGCTCCTGTTTTTAATACAGAGCAGCCCACTCCAGCCTGGTGAGGCAGCCAGCTGCAGCCAGCCTAGTGCCTGGTAGCCACAAACCGTGCGGCACAGCCTTCTCCCAGAGGCCCAGCTGCGCTCTACACGTCGTACTGTATGCACACGGCTTTCCGAGGAGAACTTAAACTCCTGGATGCTCCTGCAGCTGTTGTGGGATGCCAGGCAAAAGACGAAGACCCCGGTCGTCTTTCTGAACAAATTACTGCCTGAGGCTCGAGTCTCATAAGAGACTTACTGCCTTTAAACGTAAAGCAGTAGAGCTGAACAGCCAACAAGTTGAGATACTACTCTGTAGCTGCACGATCGTCAGAGGTTGTTTCTGGGGTGAAGTTCTTGTTAGGAAGAGTCTAACGAGGAAGAAGGGTGGTCTAGACAATAGTTTCCTGGACTTGACTCTAGGTGCCGTGAGTTCATTTCTTGTCTGCGTTGGACAAGCTGTTTCCATTTGTAGTGTCTCAGTTTTGCTTTCTTAAAAGGGGAATAATTTCCTTTAAAAGCTTTTGGTAGTGTTTTTCATCTGTAGCTACCAACGAGGAAACGATGAAGGAAGTATCATGGACAACCGCCTCCCTTTGCGATCTAAATGAAGACCCTGTGGAGGGCAGAGCTCAGGGGATGTACTTGCTCTCTGGCAGCAGAGCTGGCCTAAGCACACACATAGCTCCAGACAAGTCACGCCACTGCTGCACCTTGCCTTGTGTCAGGAGGCTTATGGGGTGAAGAGGGGAGCTGAGGTTGCTGCAGTGGAGAGGGGTGCTTGAGGACAAGGGCATGCATGTGCCCTAAGGAAATTGGCTTTTATTAGCTCTGCTGGTCACAATGACTTCGGTTTATCTGCTTTGCTGGCTCACTGGGAATGAAGTTACATCAGTGTAACAAAGCTGCGTTAGTGTTCATACCGATTCTGTGGCTTGTAGCTGAATTTTTTCATTTGATCTGGATGGGTTGATCTGTATCCATGGGCTCCTACTGTGGATATGTTTGAAACAAAACTGAATGATGAAGCTTGTGTTTTTCTTGTCATTCAGGGCACTTCGACAACTTAAACTGCTGTTTGCATGCCGGGTGGCATTACCTGTGACAAACGAGCGTGAGAAGCCAGGATGCACCATGCAAGGACATAGGGTAGGAAAATGCTGAGAGTTTTTACAGCTCCTGCTTGTGTATGTGGGTTTAAGGTGTAGGCAGGCATATGCTGCTTCAGCTACTTCTTGGTTTTAATTTCCTCAGGCAGTATTTCTTATAGAGACTGGGAGTTCCTGTAGTTTGAGGTTTTTTTTTTTTTTTGAAGGCAGTGGTTGGCTCCTCATCTTGCTGCACCCACTCACCTAAGAATCAGATATACCACAGCACATGCACTTTTACTGCAGGCATCATCCAAAGGGTTGGTGGATTTGAAGCGTTCGGTGTGAGATTTCTTCAAGGGGGTCTAACTAATTTCAGAGTGTTTTGTGGACTTTGAGCCAGAATCTGCTATGCAATAAAACTTGCCATGGGAAGGAGCGTGAAATAAGGCGGCTCTGATCATCGGGGAGATTCTCCTCTGCTGGATTCCTTGAGGAGAGAAATTTTGTACACTTGCAGGCAACTCATAGGATGGAGATTGTCCTGGGTCCCAGCTACTTGCCCTCCAGGCATAATGTGTGACAGACCAGTTCAGTTAGTCTAAGATCCTTTTGTACTAGTGGGCAGTGAAAGATGCACATGAGCAAACTTTCTCACAGTGTGACTAGCCCACAGGGCAGTGCAATCCATAGATACTAGTGTGTGCAAAATCCCTTCTCAGGCTCGCTCTGTCCTTCCCCCCAGACGAGACTTTCCTTATGGCTAGTTACTTACTGCAGCAGAACTTGCTCAGTGTTCCCATGAAATGTCCTGCTCCAGACTGGATTTTGTAGTGGCTACTGCATTGATCCGAGCCAGTTGGTAGTTCGTAGTGTCTTTTGGAGGGAAGGATTTGGGGAAGTCGGGGGTACAGAGAAAGGTACTGCTGTGTAACGTGCTGTAGGGGATGAGAAACTTGCTGGGAGCAACTGAATGGAGGCTCCTCAGGGCAAAATCCTGCCTGTGAGCCTCGAGAGCTGAGATGCAGGTGCTTGACTGTGGGTCCAAATGGTTAAGCCTGTGCTTAAGGAGGGAGAGGCTCCTGAAAGTGTTGGATGGTTCTAAGAGAAGGATCCCGAGTATCATAATGCGACTCAATGTATTGGAAGTCTTTGAAGTCTTCTCCTGACATCCATCCCGTACCAGCATCTTTCATCCTTCGCCAGCGCTTCCCCAGCTGAAGCTATTAAAGGGAAACTACAGAAGCCATAAATCCTGGCTGTTAACATCTCCAGTGGTAAGATTTCACAATGAGCCCAAGTTGCTGCAAAAGATAAGAGAAGGCCTTGAAACCAAGGCAAGTTGTGACTGGTTCCCAAGAATAGCTGAGCTTCACAGCTTCGTTGGGGGTCCCTCCAGGTTACTCGCTTTGGGCGCAGTAGCTGGCTCTGCTGCTGCCTCTCTGGGTGCCCTTGTGTGAGTCACCCAGTGTGTGTCTACATCGTGCAGCGCAGCCTGGAGGAGAGATCCCCAGCTCTGACCTGACCCAGAGGGGTGAAGCTGCATCTGGGGTGCTGTATATAGGTTAAACAACCCCGCTGCAGTTCTGTCCTGCTGTGGTTGCACTGCTTCCAAGGATTGATCTTATCACGTCTGCGGGGAGCTGAGCTTGTAAGTGCACCCGTTTCAATGGAGCATGGGCACACGTCAGGGCCCCCCCCTTTGCATGCAGAGGGTAGAGTGCCTCTGCCAGAGTTTGCAGAAGGGCCAGGAGGGAATCCGTGAGCCCTGATTCCCCAGGATCCCTGCTTTGGCCACACCATCTGGTTGGAACAGGCGATGGAAGGCGAGGTCTCTTTGTATCTTTATGTGGAGACAGTGGCCGGAAGGCTCCCTGCTTTATCAGGAGCGTTGGTTCAACAGAGGAGAAAAACGCAGCCTGAATTGCCAGACAGCAAACAGGAGCGATTCCTGGGAATGTTTCCTTGAGTGAATGGGAACGTTGTTAGTGGGCAAACTGGAATCAATGTTACACTCATAATTTTATTTACACCCTTGCTGTGATCCTGATCTCTGCCCAGCCTAGAGTGCGTATCTGTACAGAGTTCACTTCAGTATAAACACTTGGCTCTGCAGAATGTGTCGGTACATCAAATTGTCTGCCAGGTGCCTTCCTGAATGGTTCTTTTCATGGGAGACTTTTTTTTTTCCCCTCATGTCTTCTTCACAGCGCTAGTCTAGCAAGTCTCCTTCTTCTAGCAGTGGGCCAGGAAGAAGTGATGGGTCCACAGGGCAAAAAGTCCAGTTACCCACATGAGAGGGCCGGTGGCATCGTGGTAGAACGGTCAGAAGGTCATTGCCCTCTCCATGGCAGAGCCTGTTTTCCCATCGGCATTGCTTGTTCCTGCAGCTCCCACCTGTAGTGGCATTGGGAGAGAGAAAACCTGCCTCGGTGTGCTGAGTGTTGTGCTCTGGACAACACAGCTTAGCTGCTCCTAAGCCCTCCAAAAGACCCAACTTGGGCTGGGTCGTGGTGAGGGAACCTGTCACAGCATCAGTGCTGGAACACGGGGCTCGGCAGGACCCCCAGGGCCTGGTCAGAGCGTGGGCTGCGCTCCGAGGGAAAGCAGCGGCGTGGGGTGGGGGGGCACGGGGCAGCTCGTGGCACATCTGGCCTATGTCCTCATGTAAACGTCTCAGGCCTGCAAACCACTCGCTGTCCTGCCGGTTTTGTTGGCTTTGCCCTGCTCACTGTCCTCCTCCAGGCGTTAAAATGAATCTCTGAATAATCCTCCTTTTGATTTTCCTGCTCTGAAGTCCTTCCCAGCGTCACCAACTTACAACTGCCCTTCTGTGGGGAAGCTGCCCGCTGCTCCGGCCACGCGCTGCTCCTCGGGGCCGCGCTTTTCCGTTCCCGTCACATGCTGTGCCGCGGGGAGGCCGGTGGCGGCTGCTGCGTGCAGAGGGCAAGGCAGATCTGCTGGGACGCCGGAGAGCTCTTGGATTTGGCGCTAACACCCAGACAAACCCCAGGCTTTAAGGAGGCAAACGCTGCCTCTAGGAATTCAGATGGGCAGCCGTTGGTGGAAACCTCGGTAAAGCAAGAGGCTTCGGAGCTGCCGTTGCCCTCCAGGGATGACTTCGGTCTTTGTCAGGCATACGCATTGCTTGCCCAGACCTTGGAAAAGGAAGCCTCGATATCAGCTACACCAATGAAATCTTTTTTTTTTCCCCTTCTTTTTAAGCTGAAAACCAAATCCTCAGGGTTTGCTGCCCTTACTGATTACCTGGAGACAGGATAAGCCCGTCCAGGCACTGCGTTAGTGCAAAGGTGCAAACAGTCCTTGCCTATCATTGCCTTTGCTGAGCCGACGATGTGGATCTTGGGGAATCAGGACTCGGGCACCTGCTTCTGCTCCTGACGTACTGCTTTATCTTGTGTGCAAACGGGGTCTTCAGGGCCCTGGAAAGCCCTGTTAGACCAACAGCTTAATGAATTGCTGTGAACCTTCCATTTCCATAGCATCCATGTGTCTTCATTTCCGGAACGAGGGAAGGCAGCAGTAGGGGAGATGCATGGGAAGAAACCCTGGATGTATCGGGCAAAATGGAGAGGAGAAACAAGCCCAGAAGCTCCTGTGTCCTGAGCTGGCAGCTTCCCTCGGGAGCCGTCCTTGCTGGGACATGAGGCGGGCAGTCCCGGATCCCGTAGGTGCCCGCTGCTTGGGTAACGCTGCCTTGGGTTTGCTGCGGGAAGGGCCCTATTTCTGTTTGCACGGTTTGGCAGTATTTTCCTGGTGCTTCTGGTCCCCAGGAGGAGCGCGGAGCTGTTATGATCCCGCTGGCCTGTGGAGGTCAGCCTCGGCTCAGGGAACCTCGCCGGCAGCTCCCGGGGAGCAGCAGGGTGGCCCAGCCCCAGGCAGGGGCCATCTCCCAGCCTGCACCTTTCCCCCCACCCAGAGTTTGGTCACCCTCCCGCAACATCCCGCTGCTTTCTCTTAGTGGTCCAGAAGGGAGAATACAGAGACACTGGGGAACGTTTAACTTCTGGAGAGACAGAGAACAAAGGAAATAGCCATAATGCTCTATTCTGAGCCCGTTTTAACAGCGTGAGTGCATTTGGGCTTGACTTAGAGAAACGTTTGTCCCTGTGTTCTAGGATCTGTGCCCCATCTCCAATGTGCTGGCCTGTATCTCACACTTCTGAAGGTGCAGGTCAGAGACGACCGCAGATGAGGACTCTTGGTGTTTTTCTGTGGTGTTGGTGTTTTTCTGATCCCTCCTCATCCAACGAGTGAAGTACACTGGAAACGGATAAGTGTGTGTTTGCTACTGTGTAGGAGTCCCCATTCTCAAAATGCCACAAACCACTAAGACAGCTCTGGAGCCTGGACAAAACACAGCTCTAGATGCGGGATAGTTTTTGAAGGACCATGGGGAACTGAAGGCTGTGTGATGCCTCTCTCCAAAGCCCACCAAGCAGGCCAGTGGGACAAGCGCTTCTTATTATGGCATTCTAAGATCATCTCTTTCCCACAAGGCGTCTGCTTGGCTCGACCCTAATGGATCCCCACTGAGGATCCCAAAGCATGGCTGGATACTTGGGTGGTTCCTCTTGCTGTGTGTTGTCTGCGCAGTGCCCAGTGCTAATTAGCAGAGTTGAGTTTAGGCTCCTGAAATGACCTCTGCTGCCGGCCTCCTGTTCTGCCCACGGGATGTGGCTTTTATGCCACTTCAGTCACTAATGACAATGATTGTGGTCATTATGGGAAACGGTTGCTGGAGCTCTGAAGCAAAGAAGATCCCCATTGGAGGTGTGCAGTGAGGCTGTAGGGTCAATGGAGAACTCCTTGAGAGTACTCCATAGCACTTGTCAGACCCTTCTAGGAAGACTGTAAGAGCGAGATTTTAAGGTTTCATGTCCCTGTTCTCCTGGCAATAGATGGGACCGGTATTAAACCCAGCTTTCTTGAGTTGGTGCCTGGTGCTGCACCACAAGCCCTTGCTACATCCTCCACCTGACGAGGGCCATGTGGGAGCCTCTTCCATGCAGAAATACTTTTTTTTTTAATGCTTAATTAGTCCTGTTTATGGCAATATGGAATTTTACCTGACATGGCGAGTTTGGAAAAACCAAGGATGAGGAGTCTATCCGGCCGTTCTTTGAATCTGTTCAATGGTGGACATTGATGGTGCCCTCTAATGTCATAGCATGGGGGATAAGAGCTCGGTTCAGGACAGCGTTGAAGGTCCCTGCCTTGCTAGCACATGTGGCAGTGGTTGCTGCCGATGCCCTTTTCTCTGGCCCCTGTGATGATTCGCGATACCAGGTTTTCCTCTCGGGTGTGTAGGAAATTCCCGTGGTGATGGTCCAGGAGTTTCCCTGGAGCTGGGTACCTTGGGTGTTACAAAGCAATAATTGTTCCCGTTTCCCACCTAATCAAGCAAGGAGAGCTTAAACAATGTGGACGCTGTTGGTAACCACAGCACATGCTTACAGGCTGGGTAACTGTCCTCGCTTTGTGCTCCCTGGGCTCCATCACAGCCATTAATATGCAGAGAAGTTGGATTCACGTTTTAGACGAGCTCATATTCTTTGCTATTAGCAGGTTTCTATACATGCCACAGAAAGCATGTTATTAAGGCAGATGAAAGGCCAAGGAGCGAGTTTGCTGTGCTTGTGCATGCCCATGGGGTAAAGTTCCCCATGCATCAAAGTTCCTTCGAGAAGCAAACGAGCTCCCCAGAAGGGCCCAGCGATGGTGGTAATGGAGCAAAACCACAAAGTGTTTCACTCCTTGTGAAGTACCAGACTGATCGCTGGGCCGAGCCAAGCTGACAGGTTGATCTTTTGCTTCCTGAAGTCTGTTGTTCTACCAAAAAAAGGCAGCCCCCCGCCTCCTGCCCGGAGACTCCTCCACCTGCCCCGCTCGCTTGCTGACTTGTGCATTCCTCCTTCCACACGTTATAAAGATTAATCGCTCCAGTTGGAGCTTGGTGCGACTGGGCAAGGCGAGACATTCCTCTGTTGACATTGCTGCTTTTGACTAAGGGAGGCCAGAGGTTTTGGACTCGCCCCGACCAGTCGATGTGTGGGCAAGCTCCTCGTGGAGTTTGGCCGCTCCTTGTCTCGGGCACAAAGGGAAATGGGTCCCCTCGGCATGCACACAGTCCCTGGCAGGAGGGATTTCTCTTTGCGAGATGTATGGCTGCTGTTGCAGATCCCATGGTTTTGCTCTGGAGATCAAAGGGGCAGCCAGGTCCTGAGTTGGGTGGCAGTGGTCTGGGCAGGTTTGGAGATAACCACGGCTCCCTGCTTCCTGCCTCGGGAATGGGAAAGTGTTGCCGTGCTGTGGGGCAGGAGTAGCTGCATTTGGGTGGCAGATAAAGCAGCGTCTCTGTAGGACAGCGGGGAGCCTTGGTGGAACCACGGTCAAGGGTCTTGGGTCGTCTGCTGCGGCAGGGGCCTGTCCTCCGTGCCCGATTCTGCCGGCTTTGCGAGCGCTGGAGGCAGCTCCGTCTTTGTGCACGCTTAGCGTTGCCACTGGAGCTCTCAAGCGCCTTAGGTCTCGGAGAGCTTTCGGCTGAACGCATGTACCCTCTCTTCACACCCAAATCCATCTCTCGGCCACACCGGATCTTCCTTCGGATCCATCCATTAGGATCTCCAGCCCTAAAGAGAGGAACGTGGCTCCTGCCTTGCCCGGCTCAAACCGAGCCTGGGAAGAGATGGCAGAGGCCGTGCCAGAGCTTTGGGAGAGCAGAGGCTTTCTCCAGGGTTTTCTCCGCCGCGTGCTCTCCTCTCCTGTGCGCGTCTGCCCCGAGCTGGGAAGTCGGGGCTGGAGGCTGCAAGGTTAAACCTCAGAGGTAAGAGGCTATTTCTGGAATTCCATAGAAGAGAGGAAAGAGAAGGAGCCTAGAGCAGGATTCATGAAGGGAAAGGGTGCATCACCTAGGGAAACACGGACCGGGAAGAGGCACAGATCTCCCCGTGCAGATGGGAGCCGCGGAGGGGAACTGTTGTCTGGGGGAGAGGAAACAAAAAGTGCAGATTCAGGTTAGATGCTGGGAAAAATCTCCTGTCGTCTCGGCAGGCTGGGGAACCGCCACCACGGGGGGTGAAGGACGTGTTAAAGCACTCCAGACAGATGTTTGTCTATGTAAACACCAGCGTGCCTTGGGCGAGGGAACAGGTTCGGCGGCTCCCTGGGCTCCAGCCCTGTTTCTCCGTGATTTGTATGCACATACCTGCTTGTGAGCGCCTTCGCTCACCTATGCGCTTGTCCCACCGTAAACACACGTTTTGGATCTGGGACCAAAGTTCAAATACGTATTGCTTTTGTTGCGTTTTGTCATCTATTCCTAGTCTTGTCGAGCGCTGCAAAACAGCTTCTGGGTATGAGAAGGATTATACAAATGAAGCTGTTGTAGGACTGTAATTTCAGAGATTTTTTTTTTTTCTTACTATTAGATTTTTTTCTTTTCTTTCCTTTTTCCTTTACTAAAAAACCCTTCTTTTGTGCACTTTGGATCAAGCTTGTCATATTTCTTAGAGTCTCCAGTGACTCCTTCATACTACAGACTTTCTGGAGTCCTCCTTGTTAGACCGAGAACTGCATGATTCATTGTGTGCTGGAGATTTAATACTGCACGTAAAACATTCCCGGTTCAAATTTGTTTTCTTTCTTTCCTCCCTCCCGTCTTTTTTTTCTTTCTTGGCTTCTCACTTACATCCTGGAATTTTTTCACGAGATATAAAATAAATACATTCCCAAATATGTCCAGTAGGAAACGATCTGCTTGGATTTTTCAGCTGCTGTTTTAAGGCCTGAAAACAATTTGGTGCTGTTCAGCTTTCTCCAGGGATGGCTGTGCGTTGGGAAGACCATCTCCCGTCTCTCATGGCCCTCTGAAGATGCACGTCACTTAGTGAAGACCTCGGCCTCTGCGTGCAGCTGGGCTCCTGCGTTTGGAGGCATGTATTGCTCACTGAAGACTTTTGAGGTTGCTTTTCCAGTGGGGACATGTAGATTTTTAGTGCCATTTTAGGGAGCTTTTTGGTTATTCGACCTGGCTGAATCCCATCGTTTAAGGTCACCAGCCCTGTGGAGGTATGTCCCATCCTGATGTTAATCAGCCGGTGGCTTGCTGGGTCTGCCCGATGTCTCTGGTGACTGAACAGCCATTTCAAGAGCAGTGGCCGGGGTCAGCTTCTTCCAAAGACAAAGTCCTCTGACGGGCAGTTAAGTGATGACCTGGGAAGAATTAGTCGAACCCTTTAATTACAGGTTGCCTTATGCTTGCCTGTAGCAAGGTGTATCTGTCCTAGCCAGGCTCCTCTTCATCTGCATTTTTTAAATATATGGTAACGAATTCAAGTCCCTCTAAGCCATGACCTGAGAATCAATATTTCAGAGGAGCCCAAGGCTGGGTTTCCCAGGACTTGGTCCTTGTACCGGGCTCTTAGGGCGGCTCTCGGCCCTTCCCAAAGTACTTGAGGAGTCTGACTTCCAAAGGGACCTCAGCACCCCAGCGGTTTCCATCAGCCATGCTGTCTAAGGAGCCTGTCCCCAGGGTGCAGCGTGCTTGAAGCAAGGTGGTCCTGCTCCCTTCGCTGCCCAAGGACGTGCTGCCTGAAGCAGCGCTCGCAGCAGCGATGGAGTTGTATCACCTACAGCTAGGGTGGGTTAGCTTGGGTGCAGCAGCACGTGAAGACACCCCAACTTCTTGCAGGCCAGGAGCACCTCCTGGTTCTGCACCGTGCCCTGGGGACGCGTTAGCCCGCTGGGTGCTAATAATCTTCTGCTGTTTCCTGGTTAGGCGCTCGCCTCCGTCCCGCTCGCTTCCTGCAGGAGCACTGGTCTGCATCTCAGCTGGACCTCGGGATGCAAATGCCCATGGCCCTTCTCGTCAACGCCGGGATTTGGGCCCATGGCAGAGCTGTTACCTCTGTGCTTGAGGGACTGGAGCGGCTCCTGTGCATGTGTGAAGATATTTATATGGCCAGGCACCGTTCCCGCTTCTGTGGAAACACCTCGGGGGGTCTAATGCAATTCCTGGCTGCCATCACCTCTCTGCTCCGCTTGAGGAGCTGCCTGGAAAGGCGGCGAGAATCGTACGGGTTTTGCTTGACTGATTTGTGCTGGGAGAGGCTCAGCATGGAAACGAAGGCTGTCGAGCCAGCCTGCAGCGGGGCCGTGGGAAACGCTGCCATCGGCCCCACATCAGGCACCGTCCCGGGAGACTCGGCCAGCGGGCACCCACAGCCGCCTTTGCAGAGCGGATGTACTTTGGGAGCTCTGCTCCTGGCTCTCCTTCTCCAGGGGACCCCAAAAGAGACCTTTGCAGCACCTCAGCCTTGGAGAAGCGGGTTTGCCATCCCTCTCTGAAGGACTTTCAGCCACCTTGTGCGACCCTCAATACCCCCATGCTGGAATGCCTCAGCTCCTGGTCCCACACCAGCCTACGGACACCCAGGGAAGAGAGGTCCCGGCTCGCGGTGCCATCCAAACCTGGAAAAACTGGGGAAAGGAAAGGAAAGGAAGGCGGTGAGCGGGGACATGGTTTCTGCGTGCTCGGTGATGGACCGGAGGCTGCAGGTTCAGTCTCATGGCTTTTCCCTTTAGTTTTTTGTGGGGTCTCAGCTTCCTGTTGGCCAAGGAAACAGCGATGTCAAGGCTGTGACCACCCTTCGTACAGTCACGAGGTCTTTTCCACGAGTGGTTCTTCTACAGGTGCATCAGCCGCATCCCCCCTGGCCTC
>NW_010547908.1:0-22720 GCF_000687285.1 Phaethon lepturus | reverse complement strand
CCTTCCAACTTTAATGATTCTGTGATTCTGTCTTGTTGGAGGGCAACTCAGTAACTTGGCATGGCCGCAGCTAGGAAGGAGAGAAGGTAAGAAAGTATTTTCTGAAGCAAGATGCTTGGTAATTGTTGAACTTTTTGAGAGTGATTTAAGTATGACAGCTCCTTAATTTCTAGTCCTTTTTGGTGTTGGCTTTCAGTCCTTTTGTAGCATAATACTGTGAATCATTTACTTAAAAATGATCATTAAAGGTTGAAAGAATGTGTAGAAAATTCTGATGACACTTTAGTGCTGAGTATTGACACACATGACCTGTCCGCTCTGGAGATCCCAAGGTTGGCACTGGTGTTGTCCAGTATGTAAAGTAGGAGATGTTACAGCCAGCACTGGGAAAGGAGATATGGCAGGAGGTACTCGGTGTGAGTCATACACATTTGAGTCAGTGATTGAACAAGAGTGTCCCTGCTTAGCTATTTTTAATATTTGCTTACTCACATTTACTGTACTAAGCTCTTTACAGGAAAGATAGTTAAAAGCTTTAGTAAGGTCTTAAAGCCTCTTTTCATGGCAACTGCTTATTTTATTGATTTGGAGTGATGTCTTCAGTCCTGTCTTTTCTGAGATTTTTAGGTCTTAGTGTAATTCCTGTTCTGTTTGATGCTTCCAGAAGTACTGCAGTCCAGTATTCACAGCATCACATCTAGACCTACGTGGATAAATTGGCACTGAGGCTGGACCTTACAAGCAGATCAGTAGTGGCACAGCTGAAGCAGCGAGGAGGGGTGGTGATGAGTAGCTTAGCAGTGCCTAAAAGTGCTTTTCTACCTCCACCAAGTGGAAGCCTGTTTCATACAGGACGTGATTAAATATATTAAAAATATATTCCTAGGTTTTAGCCACAACGAATATACAAGTGACAGCTTCTGTGCTCTAAAACCCTGCTTACAGTTTACGTAATCCTTAGGGTGATTTTCTTCCCAGGGCAGCAGCATGTTCAGCTTGTGGAGCTCTGATGACCGGTAAGGTGCAGCCTTGGCTCTCTTCCTTACAGATATAGATATTCTCTTCTTTACAGATGTTGATAGCTGTATTTGCAAGAGGAAGAAGTTTAGGAGGTTGCTTGGGGTGCACATGTGTGTCATGGAGTTCAGCGGCAGCTTCCTGTTTACTGCTGCAGAGTGAGGATTTGGTTTTGGGCCAGAGAAGGTGCAAGAGTGTGGCTTGTGGATTCGCTGTTACACAGGTCTGCCCCTGCCTCTCCGCCACCCTTCCCATCACTTGGCAAAGTGTTGCAGCACTGACTGTAGCCGTGGGTTGGGGTTTTTGCTGCGGAGCAGCGGTGGAACCGATATGCTGGCTGAAAGTCGCTTTTTTTTCTTGATGCTGAAAAAATGTCCTGGTGCGCAGCCAAGTTCCTTGAGCCTCATGTTGGCGGTGGAGCTGGGGGGGAGGTTGGGGTCACAGTTCTTCAGATCAGAGGCTCTTTGGTTAAGTGTGGATAAACTGGGCCTGCTTGAGCTGTTGCAGCTGAGATAACTTTGTTATCAGCCTCTTGGGGAGAAAGGCTGACCTGTGGCATGTACAGCTAATACCTTGGGACTCATCAGTGGTGGTGGGAGCAAAGCAAGGCACAGTGGTTTGTTGTTGTTGAGTCACAGCAGCAGTGCAATGGTCCTGCATCCAAAGCTGCTGTTGTGAGAGAGGCATCAGAAGAGAGGGAGGGAGAACTGCAGCTAAACAATGTCTGCTGCTATGTGCTTCTAGAGGACTGAAATAAAACTATACCTGGACTGAAAAGTGAGTTGGCCATAAACTTTTACAAAACTGTTCATGGCCAAAACTGGAAATTGAGAAACAGTGAGCTACTGTAAATTTTCATAATATAAAGACACTGCTGGGAATGCAGATTGACTCCTGAAAATGTAACAATTTATATTCCTCTCACAATTTTTGACTTTGAACAGACCTTATAGTTGTGCTTTGAAGAGTGCCATTCAGTATTCTGAAATACAGAGCATATGTTACTCATATTTTTTTTTCAGCTTTCATACATTGTATAAGGCTCATAGGAGGATGATTTTGTTGTTAAAAAGAAGACTACCAAGTTACCAGGCAGCAACTGCAGAAACTAAAAAAGCCAATTTTTTCTAAAAAGAGAAATGAGTGGACTGATGAGATCATTCCTCCCTACCAGAATTTTGTAGAAGAGATAAGTTGGATTGGTAAACTGGAGAGGCAGAAAAGTACTTGGCCTGACAGGTTGAAATTGTTGTATGAGGTGACATCTTGTGCATTGCTACACCTCTGGCAAATGCTAAGCATAGTAGAGTCTGTCTGAGTATGGATGAGTGTAAAGACCAGCTTTAGTCATGCTGGGACCAAACCATCAGCAATAGGATAATTGTGTAAACTGCAGTACAAACTCTCAAATCTGTAACCCAAACGGGACTCCCTAAGAAAAAAAACCCAAACACAAAGTCCCACTGCTTACCATTGTACACTAAAGCCACTGATGTGTCTTACCACCTTTGAACCACTGTTGGCACAACTCGCGGAGGTAAACATGTAAAATTTACCCCTATTTAACTGGTTAGTTAAAAATAACATATGTATTTGTCCAAGAGATTCAATGACTTGAGTGTAAATATTTAGTTTGCTTGACAGGGTGGTACTGGGATATAGGTCATAGTTGACAAAAGACTCACACCAGCAATCCTCTCTTAATTGTAGCAAGTAGACCATGTAAAGCCGTAGCATTCACAATTAAATTGGATAGCGGAAATTCCGTAGAGAACTTGCTGAAAATAATTGTTAGAACTTTGGTTGGTTGAAAAAAATCCATAATTTCTGATACGGTGTCTTGAAATGCCATACTGCTTTGCTCAGATCAGTTCAGGTACGTGCAAGCTGGGGAAATGCTTACGCCTGTGTTAATAGGTGGTGGTGGAGGAGTGGACTGGGTTTACAGGTTTCTTCAGCCCCGTGTTCCTGCATAAAGCTGCTTGTGGCAAAGTCTGCCTGTGCTTAAAACACTAAATGTCAAGTTACTTTAGTTGTCTCAGGAGATAAAACTGATACTAGAAGAATATCAGGGTTCTCCTCTATTTCAAGCAGAAAGCAACTGTTAAGACTTTAAGTCTTTTGGATAAGACTTCAACTAGAGCAGTTGGCAGCCTGGCCTTCATAACATCACAGCTATCCCATATTCTGAAGTCCCGTAGGAGAATCAGTACGAATCCATGGAGGATGTGTGCTGTCTCGGAAGGCATCTGAGTTGTGACTGACACCATGTTTGCATTGAAAGGAGCAGCTGATGACTCTACGTGTGTGTGTGCACATAAGTGAAAAAGCAGCAAGCACCGTCTGTAGGGTTGGACACAGGAGGCCAAAACAGTTAGCTGAGGAGGAGCATCTGACCCTGTAATTGGACAGCTACCGCAGTTCAGATTCAGCTTTTCGGTCACCAAAGGGAGACACAAGAATCCTCGTTATTTGGCAGAGCTTGAGTTGTCTACTCAGACAACTTTCTAAATAGCTTAATTTGGCTTTCACCAGTTGGCTGCCTTTGTTTTGCGGAGCTTCTGCCAATTTACTTGTATTTGATGATTTTTAGGAAGAAAAGAGCCTGCAGCTGTGAAAAATTATGGTGTTTTTTCCCATCTTTGTCGCAGTTGGGATCAGAGAAAAAGATTAGGGTGAGATGGAAAGCGTGTCGTTTCTTCCTCACCCTTCGGGTGATATTTAGGGCTTACCTCCTCGTTTTAAAGTAAGGTAGGCAATATAAGGATTCATTAAAGCCTGAGAATATAAAAATAATTGCAAGAAAACCAAAGTATATCCTGAGGGAGAATCCTCTCCATCCAGCTTTTCAATCTCCAGTCTAAAGAGACTAGGTTAGCTACAGATGTCTGAGATCCTTCTCAGTCAAAGGAAAGAGTCAGAAACCTTATCTGACCTACTTCAGATCTCTGTTTCAGGTTAAGGTAAAATGCATCTTGGACTTAATTGTCTAGATTGACAATGAGAGGAGCACACAGTATCTAGCTCAAAGGCAGATGTCTGCATTTGGCCAGATGTATGGGAAACAGGGCAGCATAGAAGTATTGCCAGGGTGCCCTCTCATCTCTGGCTAGGAGACCTGTTTTGAACACAGCTGCTTTATTAGCAAACCACTTACTGAGACTGAGGTGAGTAGAGGTCAGTTCAAACTCATTTTTCAGCTGTTACCCATAACTGCTCATTTGTGGGAGAAGAGATGTAACTGTGCTCAGCTTTTTGAAAAGATGAGTGCCTACCCTATTGCTTTTCAGGCAGAGACTAAAAATAAACCAGTTTCAAGTTTTATCATTGTGATCTTTTTTCTCTAAAGATCATTTTATACACCATTCTCTCTACGCTTCTGTTTTCCACACACTTGCAGCCACCCCTGGCTGGTCTTTGGGATGTGTGAAATGAAGCACGAGAAGTCCTTGGTGGTAAGGCTGCAGCATGTAGCACAGCAGTCTTTGCAGAGACCTTGCGGATGAGCTGACCTGCTGCCTGCCCCGAGAAATTCTGGCCTTGGTGAAACAGTGAGAAGAGCAGAAAATAAGTCCATAAAATAGACTGAATGGACTTAGAAGACGGATTTCAGTGTTGTGTCTCATTTTTCTTCAGACAAGCCAATTAACTATTTTCAGTTCCTTCTTCTGACTGACAGGGATAAATGTGTTTACAGCTAACCATTAATACAGGTATACTCTTTATTAGTCAGTAATAAAAAGTAATTACTATGTGTGTTTATCTCAACAGATGGGCAATAAAGAACCATATTTCCTGCTTGCATTAAAAATTGTGTCTCAACGGCAGTAAATCTTTCTTGTCTCCAGTCATACGCATACTTTGAAAAATACACACAGGTATGAGCATGCCAGTGGATACATACTGCACTCTTGAGAAATAGTTGCTTAAATTAAAAGTTAAAAAATACAATTAGCTTCAAATGGCAATGTCAGAACTTGACTTGGGTTTTCCTTTCTGAGGACTGATCTTCTTTCTAATCTCTGTGGTGCTGGTGGGAGCTAGTAGGAAATGCCATTTAAATGCATTTAATGGAGCAGTGCAGTGTGAGAAAGCAGTCGTCAGGCTGCCGGTGCGGCGCTGGCTTGGCCCCTGCTGCCATCTCCGGAATGCCCATCCCTGGTGCAACTCCTTGAATGCAGTGAGATTTCCCTTGAGCCAAAGGAAAACCCACCAAAGGGTGGGGTAACGGAGCCAAACAAACAGGCCTTGTTAGTTTGTTTCAGCATGCATGGATAACGAAATACAGTTTCTGGAAAAGGATTGGTTAGCTAAAATGACAGTGAACTTGTCTGCAGAGACCATTCCTGTTCTGAAGTCCACCCGCTCATATGTATGCTGACCTCTAATCCAGCCTTTGCCTTTCAGAAGAGGTCTAAAAGCAAATAAAACAATTGGGCCACTTTGTGGTCCTTGCAGTTTGGTGAGCAGATCCTCTGTGAGCGTGCAGCTCTCTTGTCCCAGTGTACAGGTCCTGTCCCGGTGCGACTGCTGGAGGCCTCTTCCTTGGGTTAGCTTTTTAATGTGAGGTGCTAAGCTAGTCACTCTCCTCCAGCTTTTCTAAACTTAGAACACCTTTTATACGCAGTGAGCCAGTGTAGTCCAGTAACTTTCCTTGGGAACTTCTTGATTTGGAAAACTGTATTGTTCACTTTTTGTTGAACATACCTCTTGTGCACCTATATGGCTAAATCTAGGGTGTTTTTTTTTCCTTACTGTTTATTACAGCTTTAACCTGAATGCTTTTTTCCGATGCCCTTTTCAACTCCTTCCTACATCTACCATCATTAGAACATTTACCCTCTATTTGTTGACTGTGTTAGCACAGGTGAGCACAGTAATACATCTCTTATTTGCAGACGTGGTGACTGCCACTTGCTGTAGTGAGGAGAATGAAGGCCAGTGTCTGAGAAAGCAAAAGCTTCGTCAAAATACAGTAGTTAATAGGTGTAGTAAGACAAGGTTGAAATGTTACCTTGACTAATTGTCCTTCATTAGTTTCCCAGCAAATAGGTTTTGGTTGGAGGTCAGCATATTTGATTTTCAAAGCTCTGGGTGGCATTGGCATAGCTAGTGTAGAGCTCATTTCTTTCTGTAAATTGGTCTCAGATGCTGTGGCTTTCCATGGCAACACTTGCTGACTCCTTTGCAAGGGAACATCTGTGTATAAATTATCTCACAAACAACAAAATGATCCATTGATGTGAAGGAGCAGTTTCCTCATAGACTGAGGTATTGGTAGCTCACTGTCCAGGATGCTCTGGTGGCCTGCACAGTGTATGACTGTGCGGTAGCACAGGGTGGCCACGGGACGGGAAGGAAAAGCTGGAGTTGCTTTGCTTACAGTCACAGAGAGGAGAGCTACAATCTGCTTTCAAATGTAGGTGGTGGTTTGCACAATGTAGCAGAAATCATAATGCAGCTTATCTCTGGCAGAGGAAGAGGTAATGCTGCTTTTTGATTAGTGTTTCTAACTTTCTAAACCTGGAAGCACAATCAGGAGTTGAACTTTTTTTTTTTTTTTGATGGTGGTAGGGCTTCACACCGGAGAAAGACAGCTGGAGTCTCCTTGAGTCCTTCTCAGTGAAGGAATGCCATATGCGTGCTAGCAGTTGGTATTGCCATATTCTTCCCTTATGCAGATTCTGAGAGAAAGGAGGGGGAGAGGAAAAACTAGAGCTACGCTCCATTTCTTCCTGTTGCTGAGTTTCGCACTGCCAGGTGGCAGGTTTTCCAGGAATTAAGTTCTGCCTGAAGGACAGAGGTGCCACCTAAAAGTTCTTCATTGCTGGTGATGCATGTTTTCCTTTCTTGGTTTCAGAAGTTGTGTTGGTTGCAGCATAGGCACATGCTGATGTGTACAATTAGGTTGAGCTAACTGAGAGGGAGGTCTGTTGCTGCTAGAGGAGCTAGGTGAGGACAGGAGGAGGAAGAGGTTGGTGACTTTTGTTTGATAGCTGTATGTAAGGCTGGACTTCAAAGTTTTTTGCCAAATTGGATTAACCTGGAGCCCCGTTGGTAGGACCATAAGTGATCTGTGCTCAGATCTGGAATCCCATTGACATTTTTCTTGTTGCTCCATTCCTGTTCCGCTTTACTGTGTGTGATGGCCTTTACAGATGTTTTTGTACGGTCACTTACGGGACCACACAGCTACAATTAGCACCTCCTCCGCTACCAGGGCACCTGCTGCTTTACAGAGATTTCTGCACTTTGTAGCTCAGCTTTTTACTTTGTTGTGGATCTATATATATAGGGCCTAACAGAAAGGGCTTTAGTTGAGACACTGTCTTTAACCCTGAGATTGTTTTTGTACCATCTGGCCATACCTTCTCCAACCAGAATTGCATGCAGTGTTCCAGTATTGGGACTACTAGCATTACAGCAGGGTGTTTCAACTTAAAAGATGAGCAGAGAACACAGAGAGGGGCAAGAGACTTTGAAGATCAAATTGTTTTTGCTGTCGATAGTAAATCCCAAGTTTGCTATGAAATTGTATGGGTTTGCAACTGTGTTATAGAAAGAATGTTTGTTGGTTAGGGGATGTCTTTGTTGGTGGTTTGCTCTGAACAGGAAGGCAAAGATAACTGGTAAAGTTTTGTTTGCTTTTGTTTATGACTTGTTTTAAATGGTGAGCCCTTAAGAGTGAACTTTAACAATATCTTCTCACCACATTAAAAAAAAGAAAAAAGGCAAACCATCAAAAAACACTTACCAAAGTGCAAAGCCACCACAGGAAGCATGCGACTACCAGAAATCTTCAAGAATAAAGCAATCTAGGGGATTCAAGTGTCTTGCTGTATGCAGAGTAGATGTTGACCGCATTGATTAAAAACTGTTTAAGGCCTTTATATGTGATTTAGGTGCTTATGGCAGCAGGTTAGTGGCTCTTGTTTTTGAAGCAGGTAGAATGCAAAGAGGTGCCAGTATTTCAGTTTGTTCTTCTGAGAGCTGCTGAGGTCAACCTGAGGTTGCTCTTTGCCATCAGTAACTCCTGCTCCTTGGGAGGTGCTGGGGTGCCACCGGCACTGCTTCTGGGCAGCTCAGCACCGTTGCAAGGTGATGCTGGGCAAGTTCGTCCTCTAGGGTAAAGAAATTTTGCTGTAGCAAAACCTCCTCTCTCACCGGTTCCTTCTCTGAGGCCATGTGTGTGGTGGCTGATGGTGGGGGAACACAGAGGTGTGCTAGTGCGTGGAGGTGAGGAGGGAGCCAGGGACTTGCTTGCAGTCCCTCTTTGCTGCCACCATCGTAATGTGCAGCCCGAGTAGCTACTGCTGCCCGGCTCTGGGGAAGAGGAAGCAGGGGGTGCAGAGAATTGGGACGAGAATCTCCATTTTATGATACAATTTGAAAATGAAAAAGGTTAAGAACATCTGTAGCTGCTCTCAAGGAAGTGGCTACAGGGCTGAACATGAAATGACCGTGTGTGGTTATTGCGCTGGGAGGTTTGTTAGAGTGGTCTGTGAACAGCCGGTGAGTCTCGGAGGAGGGGAGCTTTGCACTAGCTCCGTGGTCACTGCGGAGTCCCAGCCCCTTTGCAGGTTTTACATACTGTTGAACTAGAGTAGTGTGTGTGAAGTCCACCTACTCAGGCTGTTGGTATTTGGAGGAACTATTGCTTCTAATTCTGCCTCTCGTGTTAGGGACTGCAGAGTGGGATGTAGGACACCCAGGCTAGTTACCAATGCACTGATTTCCTAGGTGAGTGGGCAAGTCATTTAATTTCTCCTTCTCCTCTACTCATTTGCAGAAAAGATGTGCTGATAGTGTTTCTTGTGCCGTCTCACCAGTCTTGACTTTGCTAGATATCAGCTGTTTGCTTGTGTTGGTTTGTTTCTTACTAAAGATCTAAGGCATGATCGGAAATCCGGGTGCTGTCATAATAAATCTAAGTTTTCTTTTTCCTTAAAAGCAAGTAAAATTTACGGTTCCCTTGTTGAGGAGCACCAGTGGATCATGGAGATGGTCATTGTACCTGAAGGGATGTATGAGCTTGGTATTAATGCCAAAGGTGATGTTTTGCAACCGGGGGGTACAAACAGCCCCCTCCCAGGTACACTCTCAGTCTAAATAGTTACCCAGCAGAAGAATGTTGGGCGTGGAACAGTGCTATGCTAGGATGTCACGTCTAGGACCTGGGGTTCATCTCTTCTCCAACATGCACAGACTGCTGAGCAGATGAAATCAGTGAAGTGAATAAGGTGGAGATGGGTGGATTGTGACCTAAAACTCTTGACTTGTGAGAAGTTGGAGGAGAGACTAGATGCATAGCAAGTCCCCAGACACAGGTTTCTTTGCCAAACATTTCAGTATGGTGGCTTCTGTGGGATTTTAAGGCTTGGGAGAGCAGGATGAAGCAAGCTCTCTTGCTGCAGTCCGGTTAAAGAGAGGAGCTGTTCTGCAGTTACAGACCTTTGTGTGGAAGGTGTGGATGATGAAAAGTGCTTCATCTCCCTCCTGGTGGTTTTTCCGACCTAGGAAAACTGCTGGTAGCTCCTAAATATTCAGGGAGCAAAGGTAGGAGTTGAAGCTTTGTAGAAATCCTGGCACACTTGTTGGACACTGAAGCCCCCTTGTGCTCCTAAATTACAGCACCATCCCCGCTCTTAATGGGTACATCCATGTCACAGTGAGCTGCGTGATGACGTTAGCTCTCTGTAGTTTTCCAGTCGTCACAGCAAGAAAGTCACACGTCTCGTAGTGGTTTTTCTTCAATTCTTTCTACGTTTGTTTCCACCCCTGCCTTTCTGGTAGATCTGTGCAACGACTACAGTGTGTATTCCTCTCTTGGAAAAAGTAGAGTTGTTCTCTGGGCTTCAGCACGTCCTTCTAGACCAAAGTGCTGTGCTGACTTCAGGCTTGGGTGTATGACCAAAGACTCTTGAGTTGAAAGAGTTATGGTGCATTAGCGGAGCTGATGTACGTCGCCCTGTGTTCACTCACTGTCTGACCCAGCTGTGGATAGCTTTCACTGAAGTTTTACCTTTTAACTGGGGCACAAAGAGCACATGTGTAGTCTTGCCATGTCCGGTTCTAGTGACCTGATGGGATCACTCACCAGGTAAGCCCAGAAGGAACCAGCTTTACATACTCTTAACACTATCTCTTCCAAGAAAACATGGATTTGGAAGTCTTTGCCACACCGACTGATTTTCCTGAAAGTTTTTCTACACATCTGAACTGAACTTCAGGAAACCCCTTAAATCAGTGCAGTGCCACCAGGAAGAGGCCGCGTTTCCTGAAGATCTGCTTCATTTCTCGGAAGATGACATGGCTTTTTGCCAGAGAACTTCCATCACATCTGAAAGGTGCAAACCGATAGCGGCATGCTAGCGCAGGCATGGAGAGGGGATGTAGGTGAGCGGCGTGGAGGAGAATGTAAAGGAAGGAAAAGGATCATTAATGCTGTATCCTAGGCAGGAATAAAAACAGATTGTCTGTGTAAATCTCTTTAAGGCTGGAATCCCCCTTCAGTCACGTTAGCATCAGTCTTAGTAATAAAGCTCTTTTTTTAGGTGGTTGGCTTCGTGGCGGGGTGGGGAAGAACTTTCCTCTAGTTTGCATGTAATAGGTTTTAAGAGTATTGGCTACATAAAAATCGTGTCATTAATAGGTTTCCATGATGGCTCGAAGCTTGATGCGTGAATGTATTTGCCTTCAAGGAATTTGATACTGCTTTAGCTGAAAAGTGGTTAGTAATTGACTATACAAGGATATAGGAACAGATTGTAAGCTTCCCAAGAATTGCATAATTTCAAGTAGTTGTTAACCAGAAATTGTGAATAAGAAATGATGAAGTACACATACATAGTTTAGAAGCAAGCTATAAAAATTGTTGGTCACTATTCCTCTCATAGAAGCCCAGTCTGTATCCGAAGGAACATCAGGCTGGGAAGATCAAGTAATAAAAAGGAAAATGTGACTTTGTGTTGTGTGCATGCTCATGCATCTGCAACAGCCGTTGCAGACGAGACAATAAAGGTGGTAAATTAACACGCAGCTTTCTGAGCAAGCTGAAAAACTTCTTCCCACATAGGTGACACATCACAAAATTCAGAGAAGTAGCTGAAATTGCATTGGAAAAGCACAGGAAACGAGCACGGTTAGTTCTCATAGTGTGATGGTGAATTGAGTGGGTTCGTAAAGCGTTGGGACTGGTCCAAAGCAGTCGGGAAGGGAATGCAGCAGGAGTCTGCCTCCCCTGCTTTTCAGAGTTAGATTGCTAAAAGTGGAAATATATAACATCTGTTAATATAAGCGTGCAAATAATGAAGGCTGGCTGCACCCTGTTTTTCAGTTCTTAAGAACCTTGCTGCACGTTAACTATTTTTGCTGAAAATTTCTGTTATATGTGCTCTCAGCCTGATTTTTAAAACAAAAGTTTTACGACATAGATCAGGCATATCGCAGAATGAATACTATAGAAAAACCCAAGGGGAATTAGTAATTCTGGTTTTAGGGCAGAGGTAAACAGCGTGTGGTGAGATCTCTGAATTAAATAAAATAAATACTGAATTGCACATTCAGTGAAAGAGTCCTGTGGAAAAAAAATAGCATGTTATCACATACATAAAGACAATGAAATATTGCATATGCACAGAAAGTACCCAAATACGGTTAAAAAGGCAACCTTATTCTGCCCTGTAGCATTTGGGTTCTTGAATTTCCAGAAATAATACTTTAAAAGCTTTTTTTCTTCAGTATGTCTGGAAAGAAACATCCCCAGAAAAGAGCACCGATAGTAGTTTTTATAGTTAATCTTAAATTATTTGTTATTAGCGAATGGGAGTGTTGAGAGCTGAGTCAGCGTAGTGAGCAGATCCACAGGTCAGAAGAAGACATGGACACCGTAGGCAGCACGGAGGGAGATGCTGAACCTTTTGCTGTCCTCAGATGTACTTGGACAAGAGTTTTGGATCCGAGGGAGCTCTGTGTACAGTCATGTTCTACTTTAATGAAAAGCTTTTACCTTTTTCTTTCCAGTGAGCTTTAGTTAATCAGGGCTGATCTGATCTTTGTCTGCTGCGGTGGTGGTTGTGCCTTCCAGGGCTGCTGTAGGAGGGTGGTCAGTCAGCGGTGTGGTGGCCCCTTCAGTGTTTTGGGATTTTAATGTGCTGCTTCATCACAGTTTGTTATCGTATCGTCACTGTCGTTTTCTGTTGTTAAAATTTATGAAGTAGAGCGCCTGGTTTTATTTTAAATGGGTCTCTAATAGGTTATGTTAGAGTAGATGCGTGTTCTGTGCTGGATGGGCTGTGACAAGTTTCTGTACTAGTGTGTTGAAAAAATAATAGTAATTGAGAACTTTCGGGCTGACGTGAACTAGGAATACTACAGAAATGGCATGCTTTGCATGCTTAAGGAAAGCCTATCTATTACTTTCTTAGCATAAGCAATCCTAAACATCCCCTGGCTCTGTCCCTGTCATGAAACCAGAAACTAAATTGGCTGAGGGGGAAAAAGAGGAAGAGCTTGCAAGTGGTGCTTCAAACTGAGTTCTGGTTTGGTCAGATTTTATCTGGGATTTTCCTCTCCTCACATTTTAGGGACTTTTGCCCCTGAAACAGACCTTCCATCTTGCATTTTGTTCCTGTGATCCTCCTTTATGGTGGATGTTCAGCACAGGGGCGGTGGTGTAGCAGCGCCAGTGCGAGGGGTCAGCAGTGCCGGCCGGAGTCTTGTTTTCCTGTCAGAACTCCCTAAAACGAGCAGGAAGCTAAACTTGAATCTTAAATCTGAGTAGGTCTCAGTGCGCCGGTTTACCTCGGGTTAAGCGTGGGTATGCGCAGGGGGGTTTCTTCTCAAAACCTGTGTGGATTTCGTGTTTTCCCTTTGCCTGTTAAAATGCTTTACGAATGGAAAACATAAGGTGCTGGGGCCACGCAGGCAGCAGCTTGCTGGCAGCCGAGGGCATTTCTCCCGGCTCTGCTCGCACAGCGGCTCTGCTCGCACCTCCTCCGCGTCGCAGTGCCTCCCTTTTGGGACTTGCAGCGGTTCTGCTGGGAGAAATTTAAGTGTGTCCCACTGAGAGCGAGAAAACTGAGTTGGGGTAAAAACCCAACAAATCCATTTGTCTGCTCAGGTGGGGAGCCGAAGCCGTGTGGCATCCATAACCCTGTTAACCCTGTAACTCAGGTGAGAAGTTTGCTTAAAAATGCCTGTTGCAGCTTGTAGCCAGTTTCTGTTGGTATCTGACATCTTGAAGTATCTCCTAGCTGACAGTGTTATCCTCTGTTTCCTTATTCAATAAGGAATATATCCTTATTCCTTACTCTTTTTGTATTTCGGGGTATTTTTGTCGAGGGGGACTCTTGGCAGGGCCAGGTGTGGATGCCCCAACTTCACAGGAGGCTTTGGAGCCAGGCTGGCTTTCCCGGGCTCCTCCTTCCACAACAGTGGATTAACTTCTTCCTTATGGTTCAGAGAAGATTTGCAAATAGTTTCTAAAGTATTTAATTTGTGCCTCCGCCTTTCCTTTCTTTCTTGATTTTTGAGGCATACAAAAGTTTCAAGGGGTTATTTAACAAATACCGTTGTACATTTGGGTTTTTACTTTGGAAATGCTGGGACTGTTGGGCTTGAACCATTCTGTTTTTATGAAGGAGACCTCGGCTGTGGCAAGTCATAGGCAGGAACTTGAGGTTTTTACCAAATATTATTCTTTTCCAAGTATTTCATTATGTCGTAATAGTTTAATAGCCGAAACAGAAACAAACTGATTTTGAACAACCTGCCGTTAGAATTCCTGCTCCCTATTTTTTAACTTTCTATCTTTCTGATACCAAAATTTTGTGAGGGCTTCATCCGTGTATGAGAAAAAAATACTTCCTGTGGGCTCCAGAATCTGTTCATTTACCTCGTCCAAAGAAATTAGGTGTGAGTGTTGGCAATTGCGAGTGCATGGTTTTGTTTTTGTGCCTGTGTGCCCCCAAAATCACTAATTTTGTGGTTGTAACCCTTGCACTAAGGATGAATCGTTGTCCCCCTCTGCTGGTGGTGCACCGAGCTGGGGATTTGCTCACCCTGCCAGCCAGCTGAGTTACTCTGCGACTAAAATACAGATTTTTGAGAAGGTGGCAGGTGTGTGCATATACGTGGGTCAGGATTTTAAATGACCAGAGCAACCCTGTGCTTTGGGGAGTGCTCAAAAGTCTATAGTGTATCAGCTTTCAAGGTGTGAAGTTACCGAGTGGTATCTTGAGAAGGGCCATCCTACCTTCCCCTACATATTTTGCAGCGTGCATCATCATAGAAGACTGTTTCCACCACGAGAAACAGAAATTGGGTGAAGAGAAAATATGCTCTGAAAAAAGCAAACGCTGTCCTGTCAAACTACTCCCAGCAGAGACTGAGTGCATCCCTGTTGTCCTCTGTTGTGTCCCCTGGAGTAGTGCTGCTTCAGGAGGATGGCTGAAGTGTTGGGAAGTGCTGCAAGGATAAGCAGGGGAAAGCGGAGCTTGTTGTGCAGGAAGAGACCAGTGGAGCGTGGCACAAGCCAAACAAAATGCAGTCTGAGAAAGGATAGAGCCAGTATCTGTAAGTTCATCAGGCAAACCCTCATGAGGGAGGCGAGATAGTCTGCTGGAGATAACTCAAAAACAATGGTCAGCTGAGGCTCTGAAACCTTTTAAGTGCCAAAGGATAAAAATCCCCTTCAGATTTCTGAGACGAAGCATGAAGGCTGTGTAATGTGATGCTGAAGATTGCATGAGACCACACGTAGTGGCCGTGGGGAGCTCCGAGTCATGGACCCGGGACTGGGGTGAGCCTTGCACGGGGGACAGTCGCACCCGGGACTGGGGTGAGCCTTGCACGGGGGACAGTCGCACCCGGGACTGGGGTGAGCCTTGCACGGGGGGCAGTCGGGCGCGGGCCGGGGGCGCAATTCGCACCCGGGACTGGGGTGAGCCTTGCACGGGGGACAGTCGCACGGCTGCCGTACGCGCTTGCAGGCAGCAGGGTCTGGAGGAGCGAAGGGCTGCCGTAATCTGTCAGCGGTGCCGTGACCTGTACTGTATGTACGATTAGTATTACTGTGTAGGACTGGTGAGAGGTGCTACTGCTAAGACAGAGCAGGAAGTTGTCTTGTTCAGTGGAGACTTTTTGGAAGATTAAGATGCATTTTTAAGAAGTTGAATTCCTTATGTTGAGCATGGGAATATCTGGAAAACTCCTTAGTAAAAAGTAAGTTAAAGGTTGGACGTTGTTTGTTTCCTTCATCCCCAGAAATGTATTGTAAATGAAGCAGCACTTAAGGTTCTTTTGTATTCTGAGAATTGCTGCTGTGATTAGAAACAAGAGTATGAGCTATTAAACAAAACCAAAGAATTCGGTGTTGAAAAGCAACAATTTTGATTCATGAATCTGCAAGAAGGCAATGGTTTTGTATTTCTCTTCACATTTTAAAACATCTGGACAATCTTTTTAATATTATGCCCACACAAACATTAAAATACATTGAGTTTCGGTTATAAGATATGTCATTTCAAAGGGAGTGTTTTCAATTAGTTTAAAGCTAATATCTTTAACCTTTTGCATTTAAATTTTCTGGTGCTGTGCAGAAATAATTACTGGCTTGTCTGCATGTTCCAGTAATCATGCTCTCAATTACTTCTTGCCCATATTATCGCCGAGGGAATGTGTCTGCAAACTCAGATTTAACATTAAAGTGGCAGGGATGGAAAGAACATGCGGTTTAATTGTAAATGTGTGCTGTGCTGTTAAATGTTTTGTTTGGATTTTTGTGGTTTTTTTTTTTCTATGATAGTATCGTGTTTGCAGGGCACTGGGGAAGGGAAGCTTGTGCAGCAGTGCCAGACTTTCTCTAGACTAAGCCCAAGGCTTATAAAAGCAATATTCATTAAAGTCTGCTATATCAGATTAATGCCTAATGCTGTTGCAGCAAAAACAATTAAAAACGCATTTAGTTCAAGTATGTTTTGGCAGAGATGGGGAAGAAGAGGAAAAGGAGGGATGGAGAGTACAAATGGAGGAGTCTTTCAGCCTCAGATGAGTGATGGGCGACATTTACCAAACCAGCAGTACTGTCATGTTTGGTTTAGACATATTTTGTCACATTCAGTTTACTGTCGCACTTAATGAGTGACTACCCCAGGAGAAGCAAGTGGGATGGTTTCCCCTTGAGAGCATGGATCTGTGTCTGGTGGACAGTGACGCAGGACCAGTATTGGAGCATGGGAGTCTCTCTGGAGATGCAGAACAGAGTCCCACATCCTTCTTCTCTTCAAGAAGTGCAGACTCCTTCCTCATCTGGCCTATTCCCATGCCAGTGGGAGAGGAAGCAGCCTTTTGGAAGGGGACAGGCATGCCTTTCAAGCATGCTGGCTCTTTCACTGGTGCTCCACGCTCTACCATCAGGACTAGGACTAGGGAGACATCTTACCAGTGTCCGCTCTTTCCCCGCCTTCTCAACTATTTCTAGAGCATCTTTTGATTTCACAGCCCTGGTATCAGATAATACTTAAATAGAGGCACTGTCAAGCCTACCATTAAAAAAAGAGAGTACTGATACTTTGCCAGTTTGCTTCAGGTGATAAGGATAAGCTGTAACTTTGGGTGGGAGTAATTTTGCAAACCAGGCCCAGAATACTGAGGTGGTTTGTGGTGTTAGATAAGGCTTAAAAAAAAAAAAAAAGTAGGCTCTTGGAAGGTGCCCCTGCTGCCTGAAGGCACTGAAGTCATGGGCTGCGCTCCTTGTGAGCCTCTGAGAGAAATAAGACCCTTGCAATGATACTCCCTTGAGTAGCTTCCTTATTCTCTGCTGCCCACTCAAGGCTCTGCAACTTTCACAGAGCAAAGGAGAATAAAACAAAGAAAAACCCTAATAATCTGGAAGGGGAAGAAACAGTAGAGACTAGGGAAGAATTTGCATTGGCAATATGTAGTTAAAAATGTGAAGAATTAAGTGACTTCAAAAGCCATGAAGGGAGGTAAACAAAAGAGAAGAATGCTCTTTTGGTGTTACAGCTCAGGGTTGCAACAAGTAGGACACCAAACTGATGGTTGATGCTCTGAAAATATGAAAAAAAAAACACCCCACATGAATAACCAAGGCTTTCCCCCTGTTTTTTGTTTGCATCTCAGCCAGTGTACCCAAATTGTCAAAAGAAATCAGTAGACTTACATAGACTCCTAGATGCTTGCTATGACTGTCTTTGGTTGGGACTAGATCCAGATGTCAGTTACATTAATGGAAAGATTCCCTTGATTGCAAGTGGCATTTTATCAGCCTGACGATATATTTTGTGCCTTAAACTGTACAAAGCCATTCCTGACAATTTTAATTATTTTTTTTTTCTCAGCCAGAGTCAAGTTGCTCTTGGAAAGCGTGAAGATAATCCGTTTCAGTTGCGTAGAGGATCACACAGTCACATAAATGCAGGTGTGTTGGCTTCTCAGGTTTGGTTTTGGTTGGGTTTTGGTGGGAGGATTAATATATAGAATTGGTGGCTTGGACTTTTGTTATTAATTGAGCTAAAGCTTAGTAAAACATGGAACGCAGACCCCATAATACCTGGAGCGTGTGTTCTTTTAATTCCTTTCCACTCTTTCTACTTAAGCACTAGGTATAAAATGCAACATGCATTTTCTTTCGAGACAGAGCTGTCTTGTATGCATCCCTGGCAGTTTAAAAATAGTGCATTAAACCTATTTGGTGCCACACTTTCCTTCTGGAGAGACAGAGAAGTAAGAATAAGAGATATCTCTCCAATAAAGCTCATTTCACCATCACATATTAAGTATCAGGAGTTTAAAAAACAAAGGGTGAGAGGGGAGAAAACTTATCAGAAATATTTAGCTGCTAAGGAGATTGTAAAAATAGAAGCTACCTTTTGTTTTTCTTTAAAGGAAATATAAATTGTGCTGTTTATATTACTCAGCCTCAAGTATTGTTTTTCAGACAGTTACCTGCTTAAGGATTTGAAAGTTACTTTTTTACAGTAAGAAGATAAATCTTCTAGAATAGTAGTGGAACCACCAGAACAGTGGAGAATTATTTGGAACAGAGTTACCAGAAACAGAATAATCATTGTTATTTATTTTTTCAGTTTTCCCCTCATTTTTGAGAAGTACTGATTTTGAATAATCAGGTTCCCAATGTGAAGATTTTGAGAAATGCTGTACCTAACCCATCACAGTGTGCAGTAGTCTCATTAAGCAATGGGTTTGTGTTCTGACAAACACTCAAACTCTTCTTCACTTTTTCCTTAACTATTTTTCCTCCACTTTCAGTATCTAAACGTAAAAGAAGATTGCAAAGCCATGGCTTTCTGTGCAAAAATGAGGAGCACAAAGAAGAGTGAAGTAAACCTGGAAGCTCAGCATCAGGGTTTAGAAATACTTTTCTACCTGCAAGATAAAAAACCCATTTATTACACCAGTGGCGAGTTTACCTCGGAGGAGCTGTGCATTGAAGCTGCCCAGAGGTGTTGTGAGTATATGGATTTTATATAAGTTCTCAGTGTCGAGGCCTGTCAGTATCAAAAGTGATACGTCCTTCTCTGCATGTAAGTCATTGAATCATTAAGGTTGGAAAAGACCTTTAAGATCATCAGGTCGACCCATCAACCCAACACCACCATGCCCCCTAAACCATGTCCTGAAGTGCCACGTCTACACATTTTTTGAGCGCCTCCAGAGATGGTGACTCCACCACCTCCCTGGGCAGCCTGTTCCAATGCTTGACCACTCTCTCAGTAAAGAAGTTTTTCCTAACGTCCAATCTAAACCTCCTCTGGCACAACTTGAGGACATTTCCTCTCGTCCTATTGTTGGTTACTTGGTACGTCAATGCGTGTAGAAGAAATAGGCATGTTATGGAGTCTAGGACGGAAACTTTTGCCAAGGGCCTGGTTTGGACAGTTCTTAAATTGCTTGAAGTGGGAGAAATGGTGGGAGAGATTGTCTTGAGATTCATACAAAGTGATGATCTCCAACCCTGGTTTCTGGCAGATGCAGGTACTGATGTTTTAATTTGGGTGGGATAATTAGGTTTCTTTTAAGAGGAGAGGAGACACCATATACAAATAAGCTAACACAAAGATGGCTTTTTCATATGCTAGTTGGTAAGCCTGTCAGGATCTGTCCTGTGTTATAAAACATTTTGGAGAGGGCTAATGAAAAAAAAACAAACCCACAAACAAAACCTACTTGCTACTTTTCTGGTTTCAGTTTTCTGTTACTTGACACTTATTTGCAGAAAATTATGATGTCTGTAGTACTAATAAATCACCAGTTAACCTGAACCGTGCACAACTGTGGTAATATATAAATGTATAATGATGATTTCTTGCTTTTTCACTGTGGTCCTTGACTCAGAAAAATATTTGAACATCTATGGATTCTCCTGGAATTAGTGGATTTAATCTATGTTTGAGCCTTGTGAACCAGCGTACTTTTATGTTTACAATCCTCAAGTTCTTTTCTGATCCCAATTTTGTGTTCCCCAAGCTCCATGGAACACTAAGTATTATACAGCTGATATGGGACTGGTGAATCTGTCTGCATGAACAGGCAAACGGGGCATAAATTTTCCTGCAGCTTTAAATAATGTTTTCTTTTCCCATGTCATCTTGGTTCTTGTAACATTGGCTACCCTTCAGTTCATTTGCCTGATTGCTTCTTTTCCATTGGAAGGGCACGAATGATGAGAATATGAAAGACAAACCTCATCAAATGGGTACTCATGTTGTTTTTGAATAGTTTTAATGAAAAAGCAGAGTACTTAAAACCCACCTGTTTGTGTCAGCATGTAAGAGCTGTGAACTGCTGCTGTTTGTACGGGTGTGAACTCACATACTGTGCAACTGCTCCCAGTAATTTCTGTTGGAAGTTTAAAACTTTTGAAGAAATTACTTAGTGAGCTTTCCTTAAGGAAACTTCTTTCTGCCTCCTCTTGCTTTTTGCTAAGTCCACAGCACATGGTAGCAAAGTACAAAAGCCTTACAGATTTCAGCAAGCCTGTGATGCTGGTCTCTGCCGTAAATCGCAGCTTGAGTAGTTAAACCGTTGGTGGCATCTGCCTGCTGCTTGTTGACCTGCAGAAGGCAGTGGCTGCCCAACCCCACCTTCTGTGAACTTTGCAATTAGGCTGTTCAGTCTTTATTTCCTTGGCTTCCCTTTTCCCTTCTGCTCGCTCTCTCCCCACGTCACAGTAGAAATAGTTTCACTGATTTCTGCAGGACCTCAGTGAAGTGCTCTGCAGTTGGCCCAGTTTCAGAAAGACATTTAAGCGTGTGCTACGGGGCTCTCTGCAACAGAGCTGCTTGCCTGACCGGGGCTTTTGTAAAAAGGTACTGCCTTCTGTTGAGCAGGAAACCGAAGCAAGGAATTCAAACAAGGGTAGACCTGTAAACATACCATAGCCTGTTTTTTCTCTTGGGATGATGTAATTGCAAAGGTTAAAGCGGGTCAGCCTAGACATAAAAGTCAAAGTCTGTTCTTTGTTGGAAAACCCTCTGTTGAGTTAGGAAAGAATGGAAAAATGACACATTACGCTTTCTGCTGTTTGCTAATGAGAAGGGGATTTTCATTGCTCTGCTAAAACCTACTCTTTCAATTATGGGAGTAAAATTTATTAATAAAATAAAACTGAGAACAAAGTTGTGGTATTGCTGAGTGGTTTTGTTAAAAAACTTATTTCTGTGATCTGGAAAAAAGTGAAGATTTTCGAGTGGTTTCCTTTTAAGTTCAGACCTTTGGCAAAATCAGGATTTCAGAATAAGTTTAATGTTAGAAGTAGCTGCAGTGATACGCTGTTAAATATGCAATAAAACCAGTGAAGTGAACCAATGCACAGTTCACAGTTCTGCTTTACCCGTAACTTTCTGAACATTCATTTTAAACTAATCCTAGTATCAGTTTCTTTTTACGGTCTGTTTTGCAAGATCAGATATTTGTTTATGTATTTGTATTTTTGAGGTGTGCGTATGTATTGTAGCCTTGTGATTCATACCTTTGTTTACTTTTCTCTAACAGCTATATCTCCTCTGTGCCATAATCTCTTTGCGCTGTATGATGAAAACAAAAGACTCTGGTATGCACCAAATAAGGTCTTTAAGATAGATGAAAAAACATCACACCGGCTCCATTATCGAATGAGGTAAGTACAAAACATCTGAAAAATGATTCCTTAGCCATATGTAGATGCTCTAACTCCTGAACTCACTGAAGAAGCAAAACAAAAAGCAGCAGCTTGCTTTTCACAGCATAGATAAGAGTTTAACAGGAAAAGCTTAAAATGTTTCCTGATTTTTTTATCTTGCTATATAACCTTGAAAAAAGCCCCAGAAGTTGAAAAACCACAGGAACCTGTATCCACAAAGCTGTAGGTGACTGAACTAGCTAAAAGCTAAATTGAAAAAAAAGTCTCAAAAACGTTGTTATGTCAGTATTTTGCGTGTTTCAGTTTCCATTTGAAGTGTTTAAAGTGAACTGTACTCCTACTGAAGTCAATGGGAATTTTACTGTTAACTTGAAAGGAAAAAACAACATGCTATTGCTTTTGACATTCTCCTGTAGGACTGTGGGAGAATCTGTGTGACCTCGCTGTGGGTGGCATACACTAGACTGGAGAAAGCATCAGAAAATAGAAACCTTTGTTCCCAGGATCTTTATCCGACGTGTACCATCAGATTGAACTTCAGGTGGCATTCTTAAAATATAGCACATAGCCTGTTGAGATTTCTGGGGCTGAATGGGTACACCAGCCCTCATCCACTGCAAAATGAAAGCATTAATAGTGAAAATTGTTGAGGTCTCTCACAAACTCTAGCTAAAGGAAGGAGGTCCTCCTTTTACGATTTGATAAAAATTTAATTCTGCACATTATGCTGCCTTCTTTTTTTCATTTTTATTCTGTCTTCTTGCGTCAATATGAGCTTTAAGTGTATGGTATAAAAAAATACATGGGGTGAGCTTTGCTTCAGGGAATAACTAGTCTAGAAACTTTGCTCATCTTCCTAAAGGAAGTTCACAGATCATTTTTGTTGATTCTTCAAGGTACAACTGTAAGAAAACAAGCTTCTACGTAATATTCCCCCTTAAAATGTAATGCTCACATACGTGGTCAGTTTGGGCTATAGAGAAAAAAGTTCAGGTGGTAATATAGCTGTATGCATTTTAATATCTTTTTCCTGATAATCTCTAGTTAGACAACATGACTATCACTTGTATGTGCTAAGGAGAGAACTGGCACGTGTAAATCTCAGGTTGTGCATCCAAAGCATTTTCTAGGCTTGGTAGGGAATAGTAACCAGTTTGCTTATGCAGATACAAAGAATCACAGAAAGATAGGGGTTGGAAGGGACCTCTGAAGATCATCTGGTCCACCCCCCCTGCCAAGGCAGGGTCAACCAGGGCAGGTTGCACAGGAACGCATCCAGTCGGGTTTGGAAGGTCTCCGGAGAAGGAGACTCCACAGCCTCTCTGAGCAGCCTGTTCCGGTGCTCCGTCACCCTCACGGCAAAGAAATTTTTCCTCACGTTGAGGTGGAACTTCTGGTGCTGCAGTTTGTGCCCATTGCCCCTCGTCCTACCACTGGGCACTGCTGAAAAGAGACTGGCTCCATCCTCCTGACAGCCACCCTTCTGATATTGATAAGACATTGATAAGGTCACAGAATCACAGAATCACAAGGTTGGAA
>NW_010547907.1:0-23723 GCF_000687285.1 Phaethon lepturus | reverse complement strand
GGCTGGAGGAAAAGGGGCTTGGCCTGGGTAGTAACGGGAGGGAGCGCTGCCCCACCGCTCCAGCCGCACAGCCCGGCCAGCAAGGGTGCTGGGCGGGGTGATGGGTGCCTTCGTCTCCCTCCGGGACTTGTTCCTCAGTCACCTCGTGTGTGGGTTTTTAAGCACATTACGCTGTTAAAGGGACTGGAGTTCGGGTGCAATAGCAGTGTCTCCATCTTGCCCTGCAGGCAACGATTCACATTCTTCTTCAGTTGTTATTTAAAAACAACAGGGTGTCCTGGTTACAAGGTAATTATGGCAGTCACTGCAAGCTCTCTTCAAAAACAAGTCTCTACTGGACAGGCAGAATTTATTTATTTTGGAATGTTGACCCCTACTATCGTTATTTAATTAAAAAAATCATATAGGCTAATGCAGAACGTGCTAAAAAGTGAAACACGTCTTTGAAAGGGGCGTTTCTATGCCCTTTCAGTGTTGGAAGGAGGGAAGAAAGCGTGGGGAGAATGATTGAAAACTTGATCATAACTCTCTTTTTTATAAGCAGCTGTTTCCAGGAGGTAGGACCACGCACCTGCCCCTCACAGTAGCGGCAGGAGCACTCTGCAGTAGCAGCTTTTGCACAGCAGTGTATGTGAGGGGTTTGCACACTCCCCCATTAATTGTGGAAGAAGTTCCTGGAGGATTCAGGCTGATTTAGGTGAAACGACAGCACAGAAACATTGTAAAAGGAAGGGCCCAGCAGCTAAGCAAAGGCAGAGGTAGAGGCGTTTCAGACTTCTGTTTCTGTTGCTTGGCGCTTGCAATTTGGAAAACAACATTCCTTTTTGTGAACTACAAGTCCCAAAGTGCACTGTGGGAAGAACATGCCTCGTACCAGCTAGTGCCCAGCAAAAATTCCCAAATATGGATAAGGAATCAATTTTGAAAAAGACTCGCACTGGCTGGATACTCCCCACTGAGACTCAGAAAAGGAGCAAGACAGCACAAAAACAAGGTGAGCTGGCAATGTGCAAAGATAGTGTTCGAGAACTTCTTTTGTGGGGAGCAGCCAAGAATATTTTGTCCCTTAGAAAGTCAGCACAGCATCACATTGGTGATGTTGGAGTTGGCTGCTGCAGTGATGGAGGCAACATTTGAAACAGGGCACTGTTTTTTCAGGTGGGGAAGTAAGCAGCAGCTGTGCCGTGGAGTGAGTCAGATCCTATTTCCCTGCAGATGCTCCTTATTAATAAGGCCTATGGAAAGATTTGTGAGCTGCAATGCTTGTGCAGTTGTGTTAGAGGCAGGGAAGGGTCAGGGAGAGGTAGGAGTTGCTCTAAACAGAAGACTTGTATGAATTGCTCCGTGGTTTTTTAAGAAGCCAAGCTGGAACAAGCAGCCTCGTAGTAATAATTATAGGTAAAATTAACTTCTCTGTAAGGCATGGTAGAATGTTTTTGTACTTCACTCCTCTTCCTAGAGGGGACAGTGTGGTACCTTGAAGGCCAAACCTTTTCCAGCACTCTGACCTGCAAATAATAGTAACTCAGTAACACGATTGTTTAACTTCAGGCCAGGAACAATTACCTGATTTACTGGAAATTTGTTAACAAGCAAAATTAAATCATTCCAAAAAAGAATTATCTTAGTGGAGGTGAGAAATGCTCTGGCTCCAGACTCGGGCACGTGATACTTCGGAGGTTGACCTGGTCACTGGCAGCATCGGCTGCCGCTTTAATTTCTCTCTCCGGCAGTTGGGTATGTTCCTTGTGCAGCTCAGATGCAGCGCGTGGACTGTCTTCTGGGTGACGTCAAGTGCAGCTGGTCAGCCTGATCCATCATCCCAGCACCCTTCTCCTGCTATGTAGTGCCATGGAGCAGCAGAGTCGCCATGGCACAGTGCTGCGGACGTAGGAGGTGCAGCCCAGTCCTGGAGAGAAGCCTGAGGCTGTTTGGGCTGGTAAATCAAACCGTCACATGGACACTCATTGCCAAATAAGAATGATGCTGTTTTTCCATCTTTCCTTAAATGTGAACAGCTTAAACTGTTTTTAAAGCTGAAAGAGTCACTCTTGTACCTGAATTAGCCTACACAGCAGGGCTATATACTGCTACACAAATGCTGAGGGAAATCTATGGGTTTGCCTGTGCTCCTGGATAACAATTTCTAGTAAGTGGAAAAACTAAAGTCAAGCAAACTCACTGCCAGTGACAGGTAGTAAGAGGGAGCATTGCAGTGGATTTTGCGTCCCAGGTGGGATGTTGATACCCAGCTCCTCACATTTTATCTGAAATGAAGGAATTTTTTTTGCTGCTGTCATTCTGATTTTCTCTAGGAGAAGAAAAATTAATTTCAGAGGCCTTGTTTGTGTCTGCATCAGCTCTGGATTCACAGGTTCCTCTCCTGCCAGGCAGTTCAAGGAGAGTTTAGAGTTACAAGGCACCTGTAACAAGGCCTCCTGAGGTAAATCGCCTCAAGTATTAATCCAGATCTGACCAACACACAGTCACAGGGCCAGAGGGCTGGCAATCAGTCTTTTCTGTGGTCTCTTCTGTGTCAGTAGGCTGTTAATATGAGATTAGCAGCTTTAGGGAGACTCAGAGCTAGAAACAGCGAGGCCCTATGATTTGACTTGAAGAGAAAGAAACCCTCTCACACTGATATAAAAACAAATGGAAGAGCTGGAAATTATAAAAGGCATTATAAACACAACTGAGGAAAGGATAGTTTCTAGGAAAGAGGGGGAGTTTTGTAGTACATCATAACTTATCAGCAACTCTTTAATAAAGCAATGAGGAGTATAAACCAATCTTTCTATGGAGACAGCAGATCCCAGTGTGTAGCACTCTGTTCTTATCACCATGTGCTTTTGTTTGGGTCTGGCTAGACCATGACATGCCAGAGCCTGTAATTTGCTTGTAATTTCCATCAGCAGTACATCCCTGTTGAATATGAAGATAGCTGGCTGCAGATTCCTTCAAATAGCCTAGATTCAGGGCTCCCCTAGCTCCTTGGCAGGCTGTTGTCAGAGCCCTCGGTTGGGTGAAGGTGAACACCTTCTGGCTGTGCATTGAACAGATGGCCGATCGTGATGCTTTCTTATCTCACTGAGCATGGTGGCACAGAATCAAACCTATTTTGTTGTTTCAAAAATAGAACTAGTAAGAGGTGACTTACCTGATTTTGAGACCACCTGCTGATGTTCCTAGTTACTGTATTTAAAAACAGTTGCCTCTTATTTTGGCTGCATGAAAACCCGTATAAACAACAGACAAGGATGGTAGAAGGCAGAAAAAGGCATATAGAGGGATAGCTACAGTCCACCTGGGGGTATCACATCACATAAGAGTATGAGCAAATCCCTGTTTTAACCTTCATCACAGACGCACAAACACTGTGTGAGGGGTAAAGGCTGGAAATCAGGGAAACTGGAAACAGAGTTGTTTTCACAGCTTGTTGAACCTTGAGTTTTACTCAGATAATGGCAAAAGCTTTCTGAAACAAAGGGTGATTTTAAGTTGATTAAGCCTCTCTCTTTGCTCCATATCAAACAAAATACCAGCCTTGGCAAGGCAGCAGTCAAAGAATAACAGCTGTTACTTTTGATTTCATTGTTACTGTTATAATAGTAATAATTAGTGCTGGGTGGGACATTTCACAGCTTTAAGGTGACCAATTTGGTTAAAGGCCTAAGGCAGCTTCTTTTCTGCAACCAGTTATTATCTGTGAGAAAATACTAAAGCCTGTCATCACTGCAGGTCAATTAAATCTTGTTTGCCTTACACTGCATCTCTTTGCTCACTGATTTCGGGTTGCAAGCCCTTCTAATAGTTAATATCTCTTCTCAGAGCCCCACCTGCTGAAATCAGTTGTCATCCATTAATCTCCACCTTTTCTCTTTTTCAAATGCAAATGTTGTGCTCTCATGGTTGGGAGAAGTGCTTGGCAGCATGATTCTTGAAAGTATTTCTCCCATAATGTAAAGGAGGTGATTTGAGAAAATACGGGTTTTTCTTCTCATTTTTAACCTAGCTTCATAACTTCTCGGTACTTCTTTTTTCAGTGGTTCTCAGAGATCTGTCCCTTATTTTGAACATATGTTTACCACGATCTCCTGTTAATTATTGCTACAAACAGGTAATATGTGTTCTGCATCTTGAATTGGAAACTGCAGAAATTATTACAGAAGGTAACAAATTAACTCTTTTCTGTCCTGGCTCTTGTCTGGACAGGTCTGGAGATGCTCACAAAAGTTGTGATGAGGGGTTGTTTTAGGAAAGCCAGCAGTGCTGCAGAGTGGTAGCAGCATCTGAGACTCAGGAGAGGATCCGCTGGGAAGGCGTTGCTTGCTGATGCAACTTTTCTGTCTTGTTTTTCACAGTACATGTACCCCCATACACCCCTCTGGCAGGTGGACTGCAGTGGGCAGGAATCCCCTGCTTGCTGTTTTTTTCATAAACTTGTTACAGTAATTAAGAAGCTACTGCTTTTTTTTATTAATTTGCCTCTGAGCTTTTTTCTCTAGTAAATGAAAGTGCAGCACATCTCTTTTGTGGAGGATTTCTCCCCTCCTCTTGAAGACCTGTGTGCTATTTTAGGGTCTTATTGGTTTGAGAGGTATGCTTATAGTTTGTGTAAAATTAATGTCTCGAGCAGTGTATTAGCCCCCGTTTCTTCTTTCCCTCTGTTCCTCCCTTACTTGTCTTTCTCATCAATACCAGATGCAGACAAAGGTAGGATTAGGTATCTAATTAGTTTATGTAGCCTTAGACATACGTGTTTACTTCTTGGCACTGGGGGAAGGGCAAACAATGAGGAATCTAACCCTTGTCTCTCAGTGAGGTTTTCAGCTTTGAGAGCAGCCTCAGCCCGGGCAGGCTGAACAGGCAGGCCAAAATTTTCTAGACACATTTTTGTTCCAGATGCCTGTTCATGAAGGAAGTTGAAAACCCAGTCTGTATTACCAAATCTGAAATAATTTCTCATTTAGGGTTAGGTCCAAAATGTTTATTTCCAAAAAATGACTCAATGTAGACAGCCTGAAAGAACTTGCTTGAAACATTACGGAAAAGCTAATAAACTGTAATTAATATATTTTGGAACTCTACCATAGATTGGGCAAGTTGTATTTTAAATATTTTTGGTTTATCAAAGTGAACTTTAAGCTGTAATTCTCCCATCTCCCACTGCAGGCATCCTTCAACAGATGTAGCCAGAGGAATTCAGCATGGCACTCCCAGAGCAACTAGCTCTCACCCTGGATCAACACTGGCTCATCTGGAGAGCTGTAACACGATGGCTTGTGTTAGTGCTTGTTGGCCACTTCACTGTAAAGTCAGCAGCTGCCTTTAAGCCATTGCTGAGAAGGGTTTGGACCAAGGTGGTTTGCTGGCTTAACACTGAAGTGCTCATGAGAAGTTTTCCAGCATTTCCAGTGTGAGGATGACCTGGTAGTGGGGATGCGGGCATGAAGAAGCAGCAAGAGCAGAGCTGCTCCATGAAGGGGGACAAGTCGTGGGCTGAGGATGAGCGCAGGGCAGGTAGGGGCAGCATCTTTCCCGACCAGGGCAGAGTCACACCCAGAGGACTTGAGCAGTTTGGGCAGTGTTGGGTGCTGATAACAGGTTTCATCAACCACGCCAGACAAGGTGAAGTGATGAATTAGGTTCAGGGTCCATCCAGAGAGTCTAGTCAGAAACAGCATGAGGCAGGACTATGACATAGGTCTAATGTCCACCCAGGAGATGGAGACAGGGATGCAGACTTGCATAGCCACAGTGTAGCTCAGGGGCAGGCCTGGGTGCCCAGGATGGGGCTTCAGTGGTGCCCCCCTTCCCAGGGCAGGAGGTGAGGGCAAGAGTGAGGCTGGTCAGGGCATTTAAGGTCTGTTAGTGCCATGGAGAGGGTGGGGAGCCTGACAATGGTTTCTTAAGCTGCTCCACGTGTTTCTAGGGTGATGAAAGAACTATATAATGTAGTCATTTTTTTAACAATTCTACTAATTAGTAGACTTGCATAACTGTCTTGATTTAGCTACAAATTAAAAGTTTCCTGGATAGGTACATTTCAAGCATTAAAACTATCCATTATCCTAAGTTGTCTTGGATGTGGAGTTTATTGACTAGAGATTTCTTCCTATGAAATTTTCTCTCTCTGAACATCAGCTTCTCTTTTCATAGCATCATTGTCTTTCCTATGTGACAGAGTATAAAACAAAGGAGTGAGAGTACAGTGTGGCTGTATACACTAGCAAAATAAAATTACTCAAGAGCAAAGTAATGGGAATGAGATTCATGTATAAATTTTGACCTAACCTTCAAGGATGGAAAGCGGGGTGGGATCTGCCAGATATTGGAAACTTAATTTTTGCACTCAGGTTAGATTACATTTGCCCTCATGTTAGATTACATTTGCCCTCATGTTTGTCATTAAGTGTACTTGTGAGGAAGCACTAGAAAGGTACTAGAACGTGATAGCTGCATGCTGGTGAGTCGGGCCGGCACCAGTAACACAACCAAGTCACAAGGGTGGAGGTGACTGTAAACACGAGGGAAGGTTAACAGAAAAGGGGATGAGGAGGTTATGCTAAGTTTGAAAGGGAGAGTGGATAGACAGACATGACTGATGATAGCTCTGGCGATTTGAAACAGAACCTTAAATAGCTCAGATTTGTTATTTGTTTTCAAGAACACTTGTCCATGCCAGGACTCGGGATCCATCTTTCCACGTCAAATTAAGCAGCAGTTAACATTCCCTATGCTCTGTGAGCTGCTGAAACAATAGGTCTGCTACGGGCTCCCCTTGCAAGACTGTATCATGCCAAAAGGTGTGTTCACCAAAAGAAATTCAATACTAGAAAGATACTCGGATAATTTTAGGAGATAGAATCAGCACATGCTAAATCCCCAAAGGAGCTGACTCTCAAAATAGTCTTAGCAGAGAAGCATGCTCTGTAAATCGTTACCAAAAGTTAGGCTGAAACCATTAAAACACTTTGCATAATATGCACACAGTTTCTGCCTTGATCTTCCAAGCCATTGTTGTTTATTTTCCTAAGCTTGCTCTGATCAAAGCTGGTTCTTTGGTCTCGCTATTCATGTGACAGCTGAAGATTCAGACTGGTCAGAAATAGAACAATCATGGGACTAAATCTCTCGAGCTGTCCAAATCATAGGTTAAAAGAGGACTGTGAAGTACTTAATAGGCTGCCTACACATCGCTCAGCAAGTCAGAGGTTAACAAAGGACCTTATTCTTTGTAAAGATAATTGAGGCTGAAAACAAGCCAACCATCCCACAACTAAGCCATGGAGATCATCAGTTCTTATGAACAATAGCTGATGATGTTCGGGATTCAGTGAGTTAAGTGGTTAATCCTATACAGAAAGCTGCATCCATAATGGAGTTTCAATGGGGGGAATCCACCCAATTCGGCCCCTAGAGAACTGCTTCCTGCTATTACACTGATGGATATGTCTATAAATATCATGGTAGCCATCAGCAGATAAAATCTCGCAGAGCTGAAAAGCCTCTCCCTGTTAAATGATACATTGATCTCCATGAAACAGCAGTAGCCTGGGTTAATGAGCCACGGAAACCAATCCCCCACTCTCCCAGAGCAACTGTAGTCGAAGAGAAGGAAGACCCATATGTTGTTTCCTTCTTGATTCAGTGAAAAAGGTCAAAACTCATATTTGTTTCTTCCCTCTGCACAGTCTTCTCCACAAGGCTGTTCCTCATGTTCTGTATTGGTCGCTCAGGCAGCATCTCATCAGCCTTTTGCTGCAATTTGTTCCAAACTTACAATTTGCTGTTTGTATCCCTCAGAGAAAGCCGTCAGTCAGGACAGTTAGGGCAAATCTGTCTTTGCAGTTTTCTTCCGATAAAGCAGGACCGTCCGCAGCAGCAGAGAATGCACCAGCAGGTTTGTGTACCTTCACCAGCGCAGGTACTAATGGGTGGCAGACAAACTTTAGCAACCACTTCTCTTCATCCTCACCTTTTTCTGTCACTTTTGCAATTTTAGCAAAAAAGTGCTCACTTTTTTGGGGTTTTTGGGGGTTTTTTGGTGTTTTTTAAAGCTCAAAAGCTAAAGGTTTTTAAGCCTATCGTGTTATAAAGCAAGGCCTGACTCACCGTTTTCCACTCTCAGAACTGTTGGTACTGCATACCATGTAACATGCACATACACGCAATAGTACATACATAGACTTAAACCCCTATAGTTGAATTCTCCATACTGCCCGTATAATGCCTCCATGTCCGTATGTGCATACAGGTTTCAGGATAAGTATGCCATCTTTTTGGTGCTTTAACTAGCTCTCCTGGTATTTAGAGATGCCAGCCACAAATGAGTTAAACCGTATTGAGTGGCTCTGATTTCTCTTTTGTTTTCTGTAGGTTTCTTTTCTGCGCTGTCCATTTCTTTCCCTTTGCTTTTCTTCCTCCATTTTGTTCTCTGGCTCCATACTCTTCAGTTGCTGACTTACTGCAAATCCCATCGTTTCTCAGCAGTGGGGACTGTGACTGGCAGTTCTGCTGGGCAAAACCCCTGGATATTGCTGTGGGACTTACCTGGAGAACTTGCAACAGACTGTTTGCATGTTGGCCTGGCTGGCAACCAGTGCTTTTAGCAGTCTTCTTCCAGAGCTGATAAGGACCAAGACAAGGAAGATTAGATGAAAGCAGGGCTTCATAGTCCCCTCAAAACCATGCCCATAGGTGCTTACAATGTGAGGATACAGAAAGAAAGGGGATTGTGAGGGCAGAATGATTACCGTGCTTTCCTTTCTCCTTTCCCTTCTTTGCATGGACATTTCTGCTTAGAAATAATCCTGTGCTTGTCTAGCAGTGACCTAGGCAAGGAAGACAGGAACACTACAGGGACTTTATTTCTGGACTTGTCCTTTGCTGTTTCGGTGTCTGAACGTGAGACAGTTTTTTGCTTCTGAGACCCTAGAAGCAGTTAAAGTAAACTGGAACATGAGAGAAGGATCATGAGATTCACCAGCTCAGCCTGCCCCGGTTGCGCGCACAGTTGGGTCTGCCGAGTTCAGTGACTCAAAGAAATGAGCTGTCATTACCTCTGAAGAGCCAACGCACTAAGAGAAAATGATTCCGCTCTGTTTTCAGCAGTATCAACAAAATTGTTTACCAAGTTCTGAAGAGTTATATTTTTGGCATCCCTGTGGCCTGTTTTGGCCTGTTGAATGTTACTTATGAGTAAGAAGGAAAGAACTTGACTTGACTCTCAATTATAAAGCAGAATTTGTATGGCTGACAGTTAAAGAAAAACAAAGCAAATCCAGTATTTTGTATATTTAGCTCACAGGCTCTGGAGAGACAATGAGTACAGAGCCCACTGATTTCAACTGGAGGCATACATCCTGGCTTTTAAAGTCACGTCTCTGATCTTTCAAAACAATTGCAACTTGAGACACCTAAAATCAAACACCTAGTTGTAAATGGCCTGCTCAGAGTTATACAAGACTGTGGAGAAGCTGGCAGGTGGGTGGGATTTCTATCACAGACAAGCCTCCTCGCTGTCCTTGGAGGCCACATTAACCATGACTGCTGTAGTCTGTGCTCAGCCCCTGTTGCATCAAGAGAGCCCTGGTTAGGCTTCCTAAAGAAAGGACAGAATTGCAGATATTTGCAGGATTTGGTTGAGAAACCCATCTCCTTTTGGGAGGAGCTGCAACCACTCTTGGTTTCTGCTGTCGTGCTGAGCGAAGGCAGCCTCCGTCTGTTCTCACCACTGTGCAGGTGCGGGCAGGGGATAGGTGCAGCAAGGCTGGAGCCTGAGCCTGGTGTCGAGGTAAAACTGCTGCTAAGTGGATAACGGGGCACAAGGTCTTCACTGCAGACTCAGGTTCCATAAAGTACATGTGACGATGCCGGAAAAGCTATATATTCTTGAAACAGCCACAGGAGGAAAGTGTTGCTGGCTACATGACTGGGGCTAGAAATAATAGCCATGGTAGCACTGGCCACTGCCTATGAACAGGCATATGAAAAGGAATGGGAAGAGCCCAGAGAACAAGAAGAGTGAAATAAATAGTAGCCTAATAAACAATTCATGCCAAGGATTTATACAGTCCTTTACTTATTCAAAGCACTGTGCAGAACATTAGCTGATTAGCCTTAATTAATTATTCAGGTAATTAAATGGAAGCAGAATGGAAATGGTTAGAGGAAGTTTGGAGTATGGAGGCTTCCTGAAATCATTAAATGATTTTGCTGGCTTTGATGGAAGGAAGAATTTCTTCCTCTAGGGTTTAAATGTGCTTGCAGTGTGGGTGTTATTGCAGTTTTAATAACCACCTGCTTAATTCCCTGAGATGGGAGATTACATGCAGCACAGCCAAAGGTTTCTTGTTTGTTTGAGTAACTTTGGCAGTTATATGGCCTAACAAAAATGAGAAGTGTCAGCAGCTCTGTGTTTCAGGACCCAGGATGATGACCAGCTTCAGGAAGAAATCTTGTTCCTTTGACTTCTCACCAGCAGGATGGATTGGTACGCACTCCTTTGCAAAATCTAGCATTTGCCATTGCTGGGAGATAGGGTATGGTTACAGCATGACCTATTGTTTTAACTTAAGCAGGGGGGTAAAATTAAGCTGTTCTGTCATTTGATGTAGAGGAATAGCTGAATGAGTGTGGCAAAAGCCACTGAGAATGCTGCAAGTGAAAGCTAATTTTTGTATGGATTAATTAGTTCCCCTGAAGTAAGATAGGATTCTTTGGCAGAGAATCAGTGCAACTTGATTCCTGGCTGTGGTGTATTTAGGTTTGTGTTATCACCTGCTGCCTGCACTTATGTAGCATGAACTCCTGAGAGAACCTGAGAAGAGGTGCATTTTTAGTCAGCTGGCCTGAATCACTGCTTTGCTGATGAGCCCCTTAAGCTGCTGGAAGAAGACCTGTTTCACACCAGGCCAGTATAACCTCAGACCACGCATGTAGCTCTGATTTCGTAAATTCAAAGACTGACTTAGCACACTGTAAAAGTCAGGTTTTCAATTTACCTGCAACCTGAGAACTCAGTATCCTAGGCAGGTACAATATAAGCAGTTGGTGCTGCAGATGAAGCCCCAACAACCTTCAAGAAAGTAGCGATTTAATAGACTACTAATTGCTCTGATATGTTTGCTACTCTCCTTCAAAAAGGCTACAAAAGCCTGTGTTTCTTTCTGACCTGGGATACGGTCTCTGTAAGCCATGAAAGCTATCAGACTTCTTTTTTCTCTCCCTGTTCCCCTGGTTCCCCTGGGGACAGGAGATCCTGGCAGCTAGACCTACCCCAGGCTTTTGCCTTTTGTTTTCCTGTACTTTTCTCTTGGCACAATTCAGAAGTTTTCAGTGTTGTGCTTCCACAATCACATGCTAAAATATTTGCACAGCTGTCTGATGACAGAAAAGGGGGAAAAGAGAAAATCCGCTCTTCTGTTATTTGAAAAGTTTAAAACAAAACAAAACAAAAAACCCAACCAAACAGAGTTTAACATAAGTTAATAACACAAAATCTTCAGTTTTCTCTGCTGTTGTATAACAAAATCCTCTTTCACCTTGCCTGGTTTCCTCCATGTCCTTCACCCTCCTCTTCTTGTACATACAAGCCCACGTTTTCATGCTTCTCTTAAAACGCTCGTGGGACTCCACTGCCCACCTGTGTGCACTCACTTTAGCCTGTTCCTGGTGTACAGAAATAGGACCAACTCCTACAAGCTATCATCAGGGATTCTTCAGGCAAATCTCTGACTGAAGTCAGTGGAAGTTTTGGCAGAAGGACCACAAAACTAATTACATTCCTCCCCCAAGTATATATATTGGATGGTGATGAGAGATGAGAAAATACTGCCTAGAAAGAAAGTCCATTAATAAATGAGCACTAGATGTGGGCAAGAACAGTTGATTGAATTATTTATAATGCAGTTATAAAATTGCTGAGTTGCTGAGCTTTCCAGAAGCCCATCAATAACAGGCATGACCATAGCAGCAGTTAATAGGAGTATAGACAAGCAGGAGCAAGGATCTCCATGAAAATCAGGTGTGGAAGTATTGTGAAAAAAGCCTAGCATATCCAAATCATTTAGCATAGAACATATTTTAGTGTGGTGATAACTTTCTAATAGCCTTGAAAACTCATGAGTTTATTTTACCAGCAGTGCACCAGAGAATTTCAAGCAAAAACTGAGCAACTGTGGGCTCATCTTTTAAAAATAGAAAAACAGCATAGACACTTCCTAACAGGGCTAACTATAGATCATAGTGAAAAAAATTGAATGGATGTTTAAAAAACTCCTGGATAGTGATACTAAGAGCAAAAATTAACCTCAATGTTTGAAAGAACCAATCTTGTCTTTTTTTTTTTTTGTCAGATTTACCTAATTAGTGACTGATGATACTAAAGCAGATATACTGCATTAGATCCTTTGGTGCAATGAGTGAAAGATTCAACTTTTCAAATATTCAGTGGCTAAAAGAAGGAAAAATGAAACAGCCCACAAGCACTTTTTCAGCTTTGACATCTATAATTCACATGCATGGACTGCACTCCTACTACAAGCAATCCGCTCCCTTCCTACACGCATAAACACACACTCCCTGCCTTTATCCTGCTCTCGGACCACACATGCATGTCCACTTTCTGCCCTTCATATCAGCCAGCCTCCTCCCTTGGACACATGAATGCCTCCTCTGAACTAACTCCTCAGTTGAAGGTGTGTTTCCATCCTGGTCCACCAAGTTTGGTTTTTTTTTTAAGGCTTTCTTGCTGTCCTCAGTCGTGAGCTCCAGACAAAGCCTTCCTTTCTGTGAGGGAACTTCACAACCACGAATGTAGTCTGGACATTTATGGACAAAAGGAACATTCATGTTCCTGCTCCTGGTGCCTCTTAATTGTTAGGAAAAATGAATGTGCTGTGGCTTTAGCCTTCCAGCTCAGTTAATGAAATCTAGGTCCTCCTGTGGATGTACATTTAGGGTAGGTCTCTTTTTGTTTGTGGTTGAGACTGACGTGTCCAGGCGCAGGGGTGTACTCTCTCTGTACTGGCTGAGATCCGGCAGCCGGAATGTCGTTTCCAGCCCTTTAGCCTCCGAAACCGTCTGTTTGTGAAATTAGCCTGATGAGGCGACTGATGAGAAATTGGTGCTTATTAGCTGCTGTCATTTTTATACCCTCTTCCGTAAGTAATGGTACAGCAGCCCTCGTGATCCCATTAAATAGCTGTAGCTAGTGCCCTGAGTGCGGGAAGATGAAGCTGCAAATGGAAAAGGCTTCTCAGTGCTGCAGGCCAAGGCCAGCCACCTCCTCCCTGCTACATTCTTCTGCTGCTTTCATACCCCCTGCTAGGCCAGTGTTAGTCCTTCTCAGGATTGTCTTCTTCAGGGGATAGCTTAATTTTGAATGGCTTCATGCTATCAAACCCAGAAGCACCAAGTCTTTTCGACCAAGCCAAGCGTAAAAATATCGGGGGGGGGGAGGGGGGGAGCAGCTATATTTAATTATATGTACCAACCAGCATTTTCCCTATGTAAGATTAAGTGTGCAGTTCAGTTTCTTATTGCATTCTCATTTAAGATTACTGAAGAAGCAGCCCTAAAATGCCCATGATAACATGACTTTTTCTAACATGCCTTCATATTTTTAGTAACCTCATATCTATGTGGAACCGGATGCTCATAAGTCTGGGTATACTCACAACTAATTCTGAACAAGCCACTAAGCCACCATGCAAGGAGGTAGGGAGGATGCTGTTAAAGTCCAGCATCTTTAATATGAAGGCTCCAGACTCCTCAGGCTGGCCCTAGGTGGGCTTACCTACTTTGCAGAGATACTTCTGCAGTGCCAAGTCTACCAGGATTGTCATGGCCATCACTGCATTTGGTGATATTCTCCAAGTCCCACGATTTAGAATCACATAAGCGTAGGAGAAAGATAAATTTTACTTTAAACCAAATTAAATTACAATCCTTGCAGAGTTGGAGAAAAGCTGGAAAACTGAGTCTGAAGGCAAAGATGAGTAAAATACTTGAACTGTTACTGTTTCTAAAGTCTCAGGTTTTGTTAGCCTACTCACAGGTTTTTGAATCTGGTTCAAGTTTTTTTAACCCTTCTGATACTGCTGTTCTGAGCTAGTCCCACCTCTGCTGCTTCAGATTATAGTGGGGCAAAAAGGTATTTAAACCCCTGTCATGATGGGATCTTTAATATTTGGATTTTGGCATCTGGAGGCCTGTCCCTACCCAGCAAGTTGTAATGCACCACTGTCAGAGAAAACTCAAACAACTTGAGTTAGAAGTGAGGATAGGAAAGTTAGTCAAGAAAACAAACGTGTGGTTTTTAATTTCTGTGTGTTTGTTTTTGTCCACCTATGTGCACACAGAGCTGTGTTTGTTACTTGGAGTCCTGAGAGAGGAAATCCATTACCTTAAAAGAAGCACTTGGCATTAGGAGCGAGTAATAAGGAAAGCAACAAAGAACCATTAGCAACATTTTATTAAGAAGATGAGATAAATAGTCTGTTTCGTAAACAAGTGGTATTATTTAACTATCCAAGGATTTGCTTTCCAAAACAAGCCTGAATTGTTCATTGTCCAGCAAAATAACGCCTGCTTCTGCAGTCCTGGCTTCTTCTCCAACTACGGCCCAGGGTCTGTAGATCTCCACTGCTGTGGTCTGTCCCACCTAACATTACTAATAATATTTATGTCAATGTTACAATAAAAATATCTTAAACAAGTAGAAAACAGTAATGCTAAGGCTCAGAAAGGATAACGCCGAGACTTTTCAGTTGAGAGGAGAGGAACAAAGGAACTCTGCCTGCTGTGACCTTCCTTGTAGCTGTAATAGGGCCTCACAGACACACTTGCACTTGGTCATGTTGGCAGGAAAATACTCTATTGCTGTTTCAGCTGCTTATTCACCTGCTCAGGGAGACAAAATGACATCACTCCGTACTAGCACTTCTTCAAATACTGGTGAGCCTGTGCTGATGTTCAAGTGTTTACCAGAACATGGTTTCTTTTTTCCCGTTTTCACATGACATGGTATTTCCCAGAGGAAGTGAGTGGCTCTCTCGGGGTTATGCCAGCTTTCCTGTACCATACAAACAAAGTTTACAGATGTAAATGGAGAGCTCTAGAGCTCCATGAGCAGAGTAATCAAAGCGTGTATGTGCCAAAGTGGGATGGGGGGGAAGTACTTTCTGTATAAAACAACCTTTTTTAAAGAAATGGGTGGATTACCCAGGTGAGAGGAATCCTCCAAAGAGGAGGCAGGAGGCAATACGTCCATTCGGTGCTCCCATTGCCGCTCCCTTGCCAAGCCACAGGGGACCACTGCTCCGTTACCATGGCAACAGTGACGACTTGGCAGCCAAACCCATCATCGCACAGCCTCCCCGAGACCCTGTGAGATGCTCTGGGAAAGACATACAGAAGGAGATTTGCATCTCTGATCCCATTTCCTTTTTACTTTGGCTTTACCTTGCAAGCCTAGAGAAGAAGAAAATTGTTTGTGCGAGCTCTCCAAAGGGAACCCTGTGCGGAGGCAGGGCACCATGAGTGGTGAGGGGGCTCTAATTTAGACACCCACCCTGGCAGAGGTGGGTGAACTATGAGCACCTGTCGGGGAGGAGTTGACTTGTGTGAGAAGAAGGTCACTTATGCAGCCTTGCTCTGTGAGTACTGACCCAGCCGGCCTCTTGTACCTTCTGCTGAAAATGTTATTTATTGTTTGTTACGGATTATAAAATTCTGGGGTTTCTTGTTTCTAAGGGGAAGAATTTTCTTTTGTGCTAGCTCTTCTAAACAAGCTTCATGCAAAATCCATGAATGCGCTACTATTGGACTTTTTTTTTTTGTAGGCATGAAGTCCTGCAGGAGCTGCATACTTACCCATTAGCAGCAGGTTTCTTGCAGCAAGCTCGATGAAATCTGCAGGGCAGTATCTGCAGTTTGCAGTCAGCACTGCACAATCCATACCTTAATGCGCTGATACCAGGTTTTTTACTCTAGCCAGCTGATATGGTACTATCCAAAGATCAGCTTTTGCATGATTCCAGCCTTTGTTATACACACTAACTTCCTTGTTTTTGTTGAGATTAAGAATTTAAGCAGTAAGTAAACCAAATGCTGCTTGGAACAGGTGCAGAAAGAGTATTTGCCCTATGCAGGATAGAGTTACAAGCAATTTTATTCCAGTGAGCCAAACAGATGCATCAGATAAACTGCTGATAAAAAGAGTGATTATACTGGCAAAGATCCACCACACTCACCGTAGCACATGGATATCATAGGCAAACATACAGACAGATAGTAGTCAAATATACAAAAGCCATGGGTGAGATCACTCTAGCACAGCTAACAACAGACATCTGTAAATGTAATTGTGCTACAGAGCAGTGTCATCATTGGGTTTCAATTCTCACCTGAAAAATATTAATTAAATCTAGGGAGACGAATGTGCTGCTTTGTAAAAAATAATAATGTATTGCAAAAAAAAAGGAAAAAGAAATCAAAGGGATCTTGTACACCATAGATCTGAAATCTTGATCAACCTGCAGCCTGCTCACAAGAAAGCCAGAGAGATTTTTTTTTTTCCCCAGATGAATTTGTTGCTTGTTCTGTTCCTTGGCCAGACAGCAGCATTGGGGCATCTCTAGCTGTAATCTCATTAAGACTATTAGGCTGTGATTCTGCTTGTGCTCTGCTGCTGGCATGGATTTAGGCAGACAAATGATCCTTGGAGCATGGATGGCTCTCACAGTTGAGAGGAGACGGGCTACGTTCTTTCTCACGAGGTTTGAAAATCTTACAACCTCAACTTTGGAAAGGCACTGTTTGTGGTCCAGCCAGAAAGGCAAATAGGGACAGGTCCGCTCAGTCCAGGCACACAAGGGCAATTTATGAACATAGCTTCTGTTTGTGGTAATGGGAGTCACATGTGTAACTTCTCCACACAATAACGGCAGAATACACTCCCTTCAGTGTGTAAATAGTATAAAGCTGTGTCTGTGTGAGCGTTGGCAGGAGAGGCTGGGCTACAACAGAAGAAAAACAGAAATCAGAAATGAATTATTTGTTCATTTTTCCACTACCAGAATCAGTCCTGTGTTCTGCTTTGTCCAGTCTGTTACAACTAACACACGCGTAGTAGCTTTTGCTTTTTTGGACTATTTGACCAGACTTGAAAATATTTTGATGGTAGAGACGTTTCTGGAGTCAGACACAAATTCTTTTCATTCAATTTTATCCCATTACTCTTTGTTACAATTCCTTAGGACATCATAAATACCTGTTCTTCCTTTTTTGTGTTCCTGCATCACTCAAATATTAGCAGATAGTTCTGTTCCTCTGCAGCAGTGGAGTTTAAGTACTTCTGAATGTAAACGGATTTCCAGCCCCCTCTGTGACCTCTGCACATGTGGATCTCTTGCACATAAATCCATACCGGTTTATGTCATTCGTGCATGAGCCTCGGGAAGCAGTCTTCGCTGAATGAATGCCAGTGTACCACACAGTTCATAAATATGTAAAAGTAATGGGCCCTATCCCAACAAGCTTAGATTCAGAAACGTTTAGCAGATGTTCTGGCTGTGGGGGAGGAAAACAGGAGATGAATAAATACAATACTGCAATAACAAATACTTTGTTGATGAAACTGCACATAAATTAGAATGACAAAACACAACCTTACCAGGACCTTGGCCTATGCATAAAACAACATCAACATGTTTTATTAATAGTAGTTCCACGTTCTCAGGATCAATAAAGTGACTTCATTGATTTACTTTCCCCTTTTTATTAATACTTCTCTAAACAGTGATGAATTTGGATGGAACACAAATAGAGTTGAGTCTTTTTTATAGCTTGTCAAAGGACAAATCTAATAGTACTAGTAAAGCAGTAAGGTTGTTAACCAGGGCCACCTTTTGCTAAAGAGACCTAGCTATGAGTAAGTTAAGAGCTTGAAGAAAACTTCCAGACTGTTTTGAGATTCAGGTCTGCTGGTTATTTCTAGACAACACCACAAGGCAGCTGTTCTGTTCACTTGGTGTGAAGATCTGTTGCTTTAAAAACAAATATAAAAAACATAGCTCAAGCTCTCCCCTAATACAAACTCCAAATAGTAAACATACCTTCTAGACCTTAATGCATGCTATGTGGAGTAAACCAGTAAACCAGTCCCAGGAGGAGCCCTGCACAGGCAGCTCTTGTGCGGAATTTGTATAGCTCAAATCAGGTGAAGAATGAATGATAACCTCACAGGACTTTCTCTCTATTATGTTTCACCAAGGTGTGTTTAAATCCGTTCCTTCTTGGGACTAGCTGGGTACAAGGAAATGCTGTACTTCTGATTTTTTGTTTAATATATTAACTGCACCATTAACAATATGGCAACAGTCTAGCAGTACTTCATCTGGGTATGGTCATCTTCTTGCATACCTATATTTTGCTCAGTGAAAAGCACTTCTCTTACTGCTTTGGATGATCTTGCATCTCTTTACAGAATTGAGCTGTTGTTGTTCTTGAAGGAAGCATGAAGTCAAACTCAGCTGGGCTACTCTTCCCAGCCCTTAGCATACTGTACAGTTTTGGAGGGGGTTTTCAGCCCTCGTGCAGCCTTTGTTGTGGGTTACCTCTACTTTAAAATTTACAGTATAGTGAAGTGAAAGTTGTGTGTTTCTTACTAGCTTCTTGTATGCCCACAGTCTTGAGTCATAGCAGCAAACCCAGCCGCAATTTTATGTTTTACTACTTGGAAAATCTGTGAGCAGTGAAATTATCTACGGTGTGTTTGCACAGACTGAGAGCCTCTCTTAGTCCCAAAAAGCTCCCAAGCACTTAAGTCTACACTTAACACTCAGCAGATTTGCATGTAACCCCAGCGAAACTTTTCTTATTAGTTCCTATCTGAAAGCTTCTCTTCTTAGCCTGAAGAGTTAGAAACATTTTTCCACATGATCAAATTTTACTGGATCTGATGGGCCAGCTTTTTATTTCCCTGTTGAACCAGAGAAGTTTTTACCTAGAGAAGTTTCTACTTTTTCTTAGTGAGCCAATAGGCAGTTTTTTCAAGTGAATTAGCTTTGTATTTGTTTTCTTGCAATAAAACACCACCAGCAATTTTTTTGGAACTCGGCTCCCACCCCTGCATGCAACATCACTCCAGATTAGTGTGTGCATGTGTGTTCAGGGGTGGCGGAAGCGGTTAAATAGCATAATTTTATAAATATTACAGTTATTCAAATGCTTATGTAGTGAATAACCACTTGGATCAGGAGAATGCTGGGTGGTTGATGGCTTCTGCCTTGTGTTTCAAACACAAGTTGAACACCTGGGTTATTGCTTAGGAAGTCGAGTCTATGCTTTCTCTAGAATTGGACAACTCCTTCTGCTAACAGTTGCAGCTCATGCAGAAGACTGCACATTTTAAGACCTCTGTAGACTAGACTTTCTGTGCTGTCCTTCAGTTTCTTCTGGAAACATTTCTTCTTTTGGAAGCATTCAGCTGCTGATTTGTATACAGATTACTTTTACATTAAAAAAAAAAAACATTTCTCTAGCTTTCCAAGTAGATGTGAGTATCAGAAAATAAGACTATAACTCATCAAGGAGATCCCCAATTAAATTGCCTCCAGCGGGTAGCAATTTAAATGCAGTGACTTTTAGCAGAAACACTTGCATACAGGAGATAAGAGTTCTGGTTAAGGGAGAGCATCTCAGATACTTTGGCGGCACTTTGGTTTCATGTTGTGGCCTTGACTTTTACAAATGCTGCCACATATGTGGAAAACAAAAGAAATCCTCTGGCACTGTAAATGTCATACTAAGACATATAAACAGGAGGGAGGTTCGCAGAACACACCAAGTGCTCCTTCCATTCTACATCATATTGATAAGGCCTCAATTGGGAACACGCTGTATGCTGTTCCTGCACAGGGAAGTTCAGGAAGGACATGGACTAAAGTGAGAGCCACTGAAGGTGAACATCGAGAATCACCAGAGGTCTCCCAATGTAACCTAGGAGAATATGCAAGAAGAAATGGAATTTTAGGTCTGGGGAATGTAATAAAAAGTGACATGATAAATCTTCATGCATCAAAAAGGCTGTTGCAGGTGTGAGAGGAACAAATCTTTTCTTTGTCTGTGACAGGTAGGATGAGAAGTAGATGTAAACGATGGTAAAAGAGATCAAGGTTAATCATTAGGGAAAATTTTCTAAAGGTAAAAAGAGAGAATCATGAGGAAAGAACAGCTTGCCTGGATAGACTGTGGTGCCTGCAGCACTGGGGAGGTCTTTAAGGGCTAAAACAGATGGGACAGAGATACTTTCACAGGGATGAGGTAGATGACTTCTCAGTATCCCTTCCAGCCTTGTAATTCAGTGATTGCCTCCTTGTTTGAAAATCAGCTTGCTGTGTTTTTACTTGTTAATTCCAGATGTGGGGATGCTGCTCTGGGACAGTATGCTTCCAGTGGAATTTGCTGTTCTTGGGTTTTAAAGACATAACAAATTCCCATAGGAGCAGTCATGCACCTGGCAAGTTCTGAGCCTTGGCAGGTTGTCGGAAGAGAATTTAAGATTCCTTGGCCATTTTTACTGTGAAAATAGCTTTGCTATCATGGAGATACCAAAAACTTTCTTGCATTTTATTCTGTAACTTGCTTTCCTTGCTATACTCCTTTGTCTAACTGGGAGCAGCACCTGGCTCTTGCAAACCTTCAATAATTTCTCTGAGACATTGAATATATAAAAAAGTCAGGCCTTTTTTTTGTATATTGATTTTTCAAAATGGGACACGGTACCATACTCTGACTTCATTTGGAGCAGCAGCAGTTTACCCCCTTTTAAGAGATGAATCCTGAACAGCAATATTTTTTCCTGGTTTGGTTTGGGACTGCTGCCTCAATGGCTGCTCTGCTTTACTAGCGGTCACATCTGGAGTGCCAGACACCCAGTTTTACAGCGCTTGCAGGCACTTATTCATGGGGAATCACCACTTGGCTGGAGCAAGGTGACCGTTACCTTGCCCAGTGCAAACCAGCAGTTCTGTAAAGTCCTGAGGGAAGATACAATGATGGGCTTACCTTGCACATCACTAGCCTGGAACATGAGTCTTCTGCTAGGCTGTGATACAGGATTTCAGCTGTCTTAGCTTGCTTTTACAAAGTAGCCCATTTTGTACTGATATTGCAGCCCCTTGTTTTTGTGTGTGTGCTTTATTAGCCTACAGTTCTGTACAGTACTGCCTTCCACCCTCCTCCCACTCTGAACACCACGTGCACGCAGTGAAGAGAGACATGCAAAGGAAGTACAGTGCTTTGTTTTTGCTTTAGTTCTACTTGTTTAAACCCTTCCTCTCACAGTGCATTGTGAAAACTTCTCTGGGAATGTAACAGCATAATGATGCAAATAACCCTGTCATCTGACTAAGCCTCTCTGGTGCTGGATTCCAAAATACCAAGCCAAGACCTACAAGTCTTGCTGTGGATGCTATAGGGAGCCTCATGCTAGAGTGCAGATGGCTCTTCAGTTCCCCAGTGGGAATTGTGCGGGTTCTTATTAGCATTTTAGAAAGATTACTGTTAAAATGACAGCCGTCCTGTTGACTGTTCACAGTGCTGTCAGTAATCAGTGGACACACTGTATACATTGGCCCCTTTGGGAGCATTTTAAAATGTCTCCCCTGTCACCATATGTAAACCCTCTCCTCCACCTGTTTTGTTTTCAATAACGTACAACATCCTCAACCTGCATCTTTGTAGAGGAGGACACCTTCAGATTTTGCCTATCAACAGGTAATACAGGCTGCTGCCTCCCCTACAAAGAGCTACTACGTCAGTGACCTCTGTTGGCTTCAAAGATGGAAATACCCATTGACTAGAGCTCTTTGGTACTTGTACGGGCAGGACTTTGTACATCTGCCCAGGTAAGGATGGGCATCTTTGCCAGATTTTCCGACACATAAACTGAATCAGCAGGCTGCAGCTCTCAAGAGATTGCAACCAGTAGCTCTAATTTCTATGCTCATGGAAACTCCATCAGTAAACAGGGTGGGTTGAGCCAAGTTTAGATCAGCTGAAGGCTTTCCTCCATCTGTTCTCAGACAGGAATATAGATAGCTATTTGGGAATTGTGCACTTCTGGCTGATATTTGTCACACCACACTGTAGTAAGAATTTACTCAGCCATGTCATGAGCTCATTTTATGCATCTCTCATGAACAGTATTATTTTGGTTTTTTAATCACATATGTTATTGCAGTACCTGACTGCTTTTCATGCCAAAATCCCTAATAGACTATGGAGCTCAAAACTTCTCTTTAAGTAGGGCTGGAAGACTATGGCTTTGGTAGGACATTGGGACTGTGTGGGTCTGGATGTGAAAGGTGTTTGAATTAGCTCTGCTGGAAAGGCCTATCTAAAGGAAAACTGGTGTACTTTTGTATTACCATTGCTATTATGATATTATCCTGGGTTGGTACTTGGTTCCTAATCCCTGGGCCATTCACAGTGCATCTCTATTGGTTTTTATTCAGGTGCACATCGACTGGCTCCCTTGGCTGGTGAATTCCAGGCCATACTCAGCTGAACATAGCAAAGACAGCATGTATGCGTGCACTACTTACACACAGAAAAGTGTACAGATAGGAATGAAACATTTATATATAAAAAGTATACAAACATGTATATATATGCATACAGACATGGGTGTATGTATACGCTGAACTGACAGTGCTCTTCTTGACTGCTAGTTCAGATGCAGAGTACTCAGCCAGTAACCAGTGGCTTCTGAGGGCATTAAAAAAATTAAACAGGTGTGCATACATATCTATAAGCCCACATACACACACATACTAAAGATTTCTATGTTCCTCTCAGTACTTTCTTGAAGAACAGGGATTTGTCATTTCCCTGTCCATCCAGTACCTAGACTATTATCTCAGCATAACCTGATGGATTAGTCAATATTGGGGCCTTCCAAGTTGATTCAATTAGCAGGAGACAAGGGTAACAGGTGCAGGCATCCATCTGATGTAAGTTTGTGCATTTCACAGAGCACACGGGCAACGAGCTGTTTTCCCGAAGGCAGCAGGACGCAAACAGCAGGAGTTGCTATGACCACAACAATTCCAAGCTTTTCCCCAGCCAACCCCGAACCAAAAATGTATTGAGCCCTTTCTCATGGTGATTTTCTAAGTGTCTCCCCAACCGTTTTTAGGTCTGATTCGCCACCTTTCTCCAGCCGCTTTCTTAACGCGCCCTCTCTCCTGCCCTCGGCTCTGTCACACTTCCATGCAACGCGTGTGTGGAAACCTTCCAAGCGCGCACAGCAGCTCGTGCCAGGAGCCTCGCCGGCGGGCGAGGCCGCTCTGCGTGGCGGCACCTATTGTTTCAGCTGCCCGGCCCGCGGCTGGGCCCTCGTTGTTCCCGCCTCATCTGGAACGGCTGCGGAGGTTTTGCCCGGGGCGGAGAGGGGACAGTTCTAAGGCGGGGTTCTGGTCGGCGGGAGCTTTGCTTCGAACGGGAAATACTCGCTTCCCCCTCGAGGAGGCGGGTAACGGCAGGGCCCGCTCGTCCAGGCAGGCGTGACAGGAGCGGACCCTGACCGCGGCGGGGAAGCGGGCGCCCCAACAGTCCTTCGTGCGCTCGGTGGTGCCACAGGGCACCCCCGCGCCGTCCGCACGCGAACGCTAACCTCGCCCAGGGCTCTTTAAACAGTTGCCGCTTCGTCC
>NW_010547906.1:36464-41661 GCF_000687285.1 Phaethon lepturus | reverse complement strand
GAAGGCCGTGAAAAGGCGGGCGTGGCAGGGAGCCTGTACGTTTAACGTGCAGCGAGGACCTAAACGAAGCCCCGAGCGAACACAGGAGTCGGCTGGCATAGTATAGATACACGTAGGTATAAACACATTCATAACCATATACTACGTCCTTGTCTGGGGTTCCCTCTGAAAGCTGCAGCGCACGTACTAGAAATTATGTGCAAGCGTAAGGATTTCAAATAATCCAAATACCTCTTCTTTTTATCCTTTTCCACGAAATTAGTACAGCCTCTGAACAAATCCAGAAATACAAACAGCAGAAAGCAGAACGTGTATTACTTGAAATTTAGGCATAACTTCACCAAATAAGACGAGAGAGGCGCATAGTAAGCCATGTAACAAAATGAGAAGTAACACCAGAAATCACTCTTCCTTAAAAGCAGCCTTAGTGCCAACGTTTTTCAAGATCATATTTAATCAGCGTGTTAGTTTGCCAGCTCCTGGGGACAAGGGTCATCTCTCTTTAGGTGTTTAAAGGAGCCTTAGTTCAATGGCGACCCAATCTTGGACAGTTTTCATTTGTTACTATAACGCAATCCATGATAGTAGCGGTTAAAAATAATACCTTTCAGCAATGGCTTCAAGTCTATAACTCAGCTGAGGATGAATCACTCTCTACTTTATTGGAATTTTTTATTCCTACTTGTTAGAAGTTCACTGGCTGGCTGTGATTACAAAGCAAATAAGAATTTTTAGGGGGAAGTACAGAAGTAAAGGAGTCCAGCTTCTGAACGAATATCTCCAAAACTAGGAAATTAAGCTATAACAACAAAAGCTGAGAGGATCCCGAGGGAATTAGGTGTCCAGCTGTCATTCAGTTTCTGAATTCCGTCTGCTCAGGATAGACTTTCAGGAAGACATTTTTATCTTTGCACATTGGTGAGCAAGAAATTTAGGGAAAAAGCTTCATGCTCTTATGCTTTGGGGGACAAATGTGTGTATATATTTGGTTTTTTTCCTTTGACACAGACAAAAACTGAAAGAATATCATTGGTATAAAAATTTTCTTTGTGTTAAAGGATACTCCATGTTTGAAAGACAGGAAATAAGGCAGTCCTTGATCCTGGTACTTTTCATCATTTAGGAAGGAAACATTTTTAAATCACACCTTTCAAGCATAGATACGTGAGTACATTTTATGCAATTTTCTGATGGTTAAGCCAGCATTAACCGAGCCTCATATTTTATTGGTTCACTATTTTTATTATAGCAAATGTCTCTATTTCTTTAGTTCTTGCAGCACACTGCATAACTATGGAAGCAAGTTCATCTTTTCTATGACAGAAATACTGAAAAACAGATCCCTTAGGACACGCATTATTTCTAAGATGGAAAAATGTTATTCAAAGACATGAGTGATAGTTGTCTACTCGCCACTGAGAACAGATGGACTTTGGACACCTACTCCCTATTTGGGCTTTTGAATATTTCTTTCTTGTTAGGTTTATGACTTTGTAATTTGAAAGCTATTAGACCTTTTTTCAGGTCTAATATAGTCCTATCATTTGCCCATGATCAAGGAGCCTGTATATCCATACTGTATCACGCCCAAAAGCTATCAGTTGAAGTTATACTGTTGACCATCCAGTCAAGAGATAGGATCCAAGAGTTCAACATACCAACTCCAGAGAAATACAGACATATAAAGGACTGTTTTTTTAAACAAGCTTGAAGGGAGATACTAACCTTGTAGTTCAGTGAATTAAGTGAATTAAAAATAACAGAGTACAAATCACATGAAGTTTTTTGTTTTCTCGGTTTCTGAAAAAATCCCCCAACAAAATAACCATAGTACCCCAGTACTGAAAATATATAGGTTAGTATTAAGAATTACTAACAGGTAGCTGGTATTTTAGGGCTGAATTTTACCAAACCTTCCGATATTGTTAGGAGAAACAAGAGCCTTAATGGACCTACAGCCGAGAACCTCAGGGTGAAATTAAGTTAAATGAAAGAGGAAAATTGCACCAGGATGAAGCCCTTTAAAAACAAAAAGCCTTTGAGATTAGTAGCAATCTTTTTGTTTAGTGGCATGATGGATCCTTGGTCAGTTTTCTTGGGCTTCTTGGTCTGCGAAGACGCCTACAGTATTCCCCTAAATTTTAGCTATATTTATTTCAGCACAGATTTCTGGCAAAACATGTAAGCTACCTTAATATTACTTGTCTCTAGACTTTGACAGGCCCTTGCATGATCACACAGAAACAGAAAAGAGCCTTAAAACTGCCTACCATTCCTAAGCAAGGCTGTCCCACACAGCACTTCAGCACCTCTGCTTCCTTCAGGTTGGGGGGACAGCAGGTGGGTCAGGTAGAGCAATGGGGCAATTTACTTCATGGCTGGAAGAAACTGTGTGTCTTATGTTTGCACAAGCACAAGAAACTGCACCTGAATACAAGTCTTCTGGTCTCCTCAGACTACTAATAACTAATCTTAAACTAGCTAATAGGAATAGGCATCTTGAGCTCTATTCCCCCCAAAGGTCAGAAAACAGAACAAATGCCAAAGAAAACATTTCAAGATTTTAGATTCTCTGTGAGACTGCAGCAGAAAGCAAAATCAGTGTTATCTGTGAAACATTATCTTTGAGACTAAAAAAGGTAGACAAATAGAAGATTTGATAGTTATAATATCTACCGGACCAATAAAGCTACTTGCTGGTCAATATCTGCATTATCAGTCATAATTCAACGAAGCCAAGTGCAATCAAATATTTAATACCACTTAGCTTTTGTAGAGAAGTTTTCACCAGTGCTGTTCATCAGCACCTAGCAGTTTATAAAAAAAAAGAAGAGTGTTTCATTATCACATTTTAACAGGTAAAATGATAGCTGAGACAAAAGAGAGAAAGTGACTTGCTGAAGGTCATTCAACAGGCAGAAGGCAGAGTTGGGAATAGAAGACAAGTCTCATGAATCCCCATCCAGCATTCTTGCCATCAGATAGCGCAGTCCTTCACAGTAACTCACTGTTCGTCTGCTCTTTCAGCAGTCTGCTGTAAATTACATTCCTCACTCTAGATAGCTGTGTCCTTATATATTGCATGAGATAAATACTGGTAGTGTGTGGAAACTTAGAAGGTTTCACCTACAATGAAAATGGCTAAGAAATAACAGCCAGTATTAAGCTACCAGCAAGTAAAATAAATGTCCTTCTCTCCCTCATTTATTAGAGGCTGAATAAGGTCACAAAATAAGCTACCACAAATGACTTTGACCTCTGTGTTTTCACCTCGAGGCCTGAGTTTAAAATCAGCACTATGGCAAAGCAAGCAATGAGATAGACAAGAGAAGCCTTGGAAAACTCCCATGTGGACTGCCATACGTTTCCAAGTATTCAAAAGCAACTCAACATTAGGCCACAATTGGATTTCTTTGTTTTTTCCAGCCTGGATTTCTTTGTTTTTTCCAGCCAGATGCATGAGGAAAACACATGTGGATGTTAATTTTTTGACATACCCATGGGCATTCTTTAGCAGGTGTTGAAATAAAAATTACCATTTCCTGCTCTTTAAGGGTTCTTAGAATTAGGCTTCCAGCCATAGGCTTATCTAAAATCCATGGAATCCAATTAAAACTGTACCAAAGTCTAGACTGAATTATCTTTTCTTGAACTATTAGTAGCATGAATTAGAATTTTTCACTGAGCTTCTGTTGAAAGCATTTATTGCTGGTGAAGTGAGATAAATTCCATCTTCTAAAGTAACATCTGATGGGCATGCACACCATACAACTGGAAGATGATGGCCTGGTTTTTTTAGATTTTTCAGTTGTCAATTGGCAACTAGTCTCGCACTTGATTTCCTTTCCTTAGTGTCTGAATACTCATATTCATGATGGCTCTTCTGATATAGACGCTATGAGCATCTCAGTTTTGCTAGTCAACATTGAGGTTATTTGCTGAAGAACTAAAGGGAGCCAAGAACTGTCCTCTTGCATTGTCACAGTCCATATCTAATCTACATAACTGGGACACCTTCTTCAAAATTTTGGCATTTTCTTGCATTCTGGCTACTCCATCCTAGTCCTTCATCCCTCTAGATGCAGGCTTGAAATAAAGTGAAGTATAGTTCATTCTACTGTACTGTCTTCAAGAATTGGCAATTTGTCTTCTCCATCATGCACTACCACGAGCAACTGTTTCTATCACTGTACATGTTCCAGTGTTCCCAAATGAAGTCACTAATGCAACAGGTTGTTGACCATCAGCAATAGTTGAGGTGCTAGGGGAAGTTCTGCTTGCACGATTCAACAGCTGGTGTCCTTTCTTCACTGAATGAACCCTGCGAAGGGACAATGCACTCCCGATTTCAACATGCAATTGCATGTTTTTATTGCAAAGGTCTAGTTACACCCCAGCAGAAAAAATTCCTCACTTTAATTCCCCTGAATACATTAGTAGAGCAACTATTTTTCACTTTGCTAAAAAGCAGTCAGGGCTTTCCTACACAATTCTTGCACCCGTAAGTCTAAGATGCAACCTCCAAAATAAACAAAGTAGTAAACAAAGCGATCTGTTCATGAAATAAAAATATCGCTTTGTAAGAGATGTGGCCAGTTAAAAAAGTTGTTTTTCATGAGCTTTTCATCCAGAAGTCTCAAGATAGTTCAATCTTATGGGATCCTCTGGAGACTGGAAATGTCATTATAATTTTGCAGATTCTGGAAGCTAGTCATGAAAAGTTCATTTTCCTTGCTAAACTTTTCACAAGCACCATCAGTGTTGGTAACAGAGTACAAGAGAACTGCCTCTTCTGTCCTTACTACAGAATTACTCCCAACACAGCAGCATCTGTAGCAACTTCTCCATGTTACTTTTATTAAAAATGGGATCAGTCTTATTTCCAGACTTCTACCACTGTATAATCTCTGTAACGTATTGCTATGTCTATCATTGCCCCTGTAAAAGTAAAATAAAATTTAAAAATAGGGCTGACAGAGATATAGAGCTGAACGTCGAAAAGCAAAAGCAAATATGGTAATAATAAAGTGATTATAATAAAATGTGGTAATAGCCCACATACAGGACTTTTCAAAGGTACTTCATACTCAGAATCAGTTTCTTCAACAGACTTCCTCTTCAGCCATATCAAATCAATCCGATTACTTCCAACAAAATTATATAAAACATAATATATTACAACATAAAGCATCTCTCA
>NW_010547906.1:23702-36433 GCF_000687285.1 Phaethon lepturus | reverse complement strand
GCAGGAATCATACAAAGACAAGTTATTTCTACTCCTGAAGCTTTGCGTGTATTAACTGCCTGTGTCTAATACTGTAAGGAGGAGGAATTGATTTTAATAATAATATTACCCAAACTACTACAATTACTTAAAAGAATAAAATCTGTCATTTCTGAATTATGAGCACACGGCATGTTTCTCGGTGAAGTCCTAGAAATATTCCAGCTTTTAGACTATAACTTTTAGAATTCCGACTTTTAACATCAGAGAATATCAGTCATAAGACCTCTCACTATTATTTTTCACAGGTGAATATTTGTTCATCTCTTTTCCCAGACAACACATTACAGGGAAGGAAAAGTACATCCCTCACTGCTGCCTGAATCTACATGGTATCTGATGCAGTAGTTCTGGAAGGAGCATTTCAGAACACAGAAATGGAGCTGATGATCACAGGAGCATGAAAAATACATTTATTCACTTGGCTGAAATTTATGAAATGTGCGGCACCACTTAGTGTACCACCAGCATCCCAGATGTAGACATTTGCACACGGACACAGCAGTGAACAGTACATGCCCACCTGGTATGCTCTCCCTTAACCTCACTAAACAAACAGTTCAAATGCAATACTATCAAAAAATAATGAATAACCTTGATATGAACCCCCCGAGATCCTAATCAAATGGATTAAAAGAATATATTTTTATAAGTGGGCATAGAGTGATTGCAATTAAAATACACACCTAGGTTAAAGTCATTAGCTGAAAAGAAATGCATCAAGATATCTACCTGTTCTAAAGGTACTGAGCAATAGTTGAGTTCTTTTGTCCTTATACAATATCATTCCCACATAGATAACCCAGCACTCAGCAAGGACAGATTTTGGCTCTAGCTCTTTGTGGGAGCGTTTGGGTTAGTTTTTTTTCTGGGTTTGGAGGAGAGCCGGTGAGGGCCAGCGAAGATGGAGGAGTGTGCTTTTTCTCCATTTGTATGGTTCTTGTTTTGCCATTTGTGTTTTAAAGTGTATTTATCAGGGCGTAGCAGAATGCACATCCTTTGGATTTGGATGGGTAGCTATAGGTGATAACAGGTCACTTACCTGCCTTTTGGTTTTATTTTTTCTTATTTTATCACAGGTGTCACTGTTATTAACAGACACACAGAGTGCGTGTACATGCTTAATTCTGTACCCTGCTTGTGGTTATGAATCTAGTCTGATTCAAAGTCAAGGCAGACATTGGTTACGTATAATGACTCACAGGGAGAAGTATTGAAAACAAGGAGCTGAAAGATCAGCTATAGAAGGAAAAAGCAATAATCCACCTCCGTTAATTTTCTAATCTCCCATTAAAATCTTCCTTAAAAAGAGCTTCTTTAGAAAGATATCTGGCAACAATTTATTTATAATATTATATTTGTCTTTCATTTTGCTCTTCCGTTGTAAAATGCAACAAATCGTTCCCATAAATAAACAATTTGTTTTTGACAAATTTGACAGGATTTTACTACAGAAGGAGCCACTGACACTCTAATTAGCAACCCAAGGATTATGCTTAGGGCGGATGAATCCCCTGAAGTGCAAGCAGTATTTTTACCTCTTTCTATCAGGAAAGGAAAAGTTTAGGTCAGCTGAGGAAAAACAAGGAAGCAGAGAAGACTACAATTATACCTCCTTTTCTCCTCCTCCAAAGACAACTTGGACATTCCCAAGCCGGGTGTTGGTCTCAGCACATGCCGGGATGTGTGTGCGGCCATGCACCACGCGATGCCGTGAGGACGGTGAATGCCCCTCTCCCCCAACCATTACCCTCTGTTAATATTTGTTATACAGCCAAAGCTCTTCCCTGAGGAAACTGAACGAATCACCTATGAAAAAATAAACTTCTTTTCAAGACCACCCGTCTCTGGAAGGGGCTGATTTTCTTGTCCTCAAGCCCCATTCCTGGGCTGCCCCTGAATTGTGGACAAAACCTTACTGGAAGTTCGCTATATGGTGTGATCTGCTTTGTCAGACCCACTCGCTCATTCACTTCTCTCTCCGGCACCAGCACAGGGTGCCCGACTGTGAGACCAAGGAACCACTAAACTGACCCATATTGCTGTTGTGACACTAGTAAACTACACATATTAATACCGCTGCATCTAGCATGGCACTAATAGTTGGATTATTAGTGGCTGAACAAGCAGGCTTAGGCAGCCTTTATTAGGCTAATGAACAGATTTTTCCAACCAATGTCCCTAATCACCGTGCCTGCCTGCAGTAAAACTGCATGAATAACTGTTAAACCAGATACAATTAAGGTCCTCACTGGGATTAGAGCTACGGAGCGGCTGTTCCCAGGCACCTAGATCCCTGTTTCCTAATTCTAGTTAATAGGAGACCTTCTGCCTGCTTTCTGCCTTAAGCCAGTAAAGGAGAAGGCAGGGGGAGGGAGGGGAGGAGAAAACCCTTTGCAGAATATCAGATCCTCTCTCCTAACCTTTCCTGGATGAATAGAGAACGGATTGTGAATCGTGCAAACCTAACATCTTCTAGAACAATGAGGCCCTTCAGCGATAACAATAGTACTAATCATAATAGTAGGCAGCTCCAGCCCCTTTCTATCATGTGCAAACAGTTGGGGCAGAATATGAAATTGCTTTAGAAATAGATACTGACTTCCCCCCCCCCCTTTCACTTGACTACTAAGAATAGCCTAATTTATTCATGCTTTTATTTGGCAACAGAAACTAGGCTGACCTGCCTCCCTTTTTATTCACACAGATAAAAGGGCTTTGGCAAAAAGGCAGAGGACACTCTCTGCATTTAAAGGTGTCTAGTGTTGCTCTCCAAAGGAATGACAGAATGGTTACTGCTTCTTTCATTGGTCCTCCTCTGCTCTCTGGCCTTCATCTCTTTTCTCTCCGACTTTCTTTGGGGCTGTTCATGCCATAAAACTAGGTTAAATCTGGGGCGGAGGGGAGGGGAGAGAGTAAAAGAAACTCAAGTGCCTTCAGCATCTCGTTCAGAATAGTGTGGCACTGTGCAGCTACAGAGGTCCTATGTGTAACTTGCAGTCTTGGAGCTCCGGGAAGAGAGCATGATTTAGAGATTTTGTTGAGAGTGTGTGTGTTTGGCGTGGGGGAAAGAGGGGGGCTGAAAAAGGGCTTGTGTTAACCCTTCTTTTATATCCATAAAACGAGAGCTGCTACTCAGAAAGCCCGAGTCACTGAAGAAACACCTTGCATACCACATCCGATCCATACGAGACGGCCTCGCTGTATACATCCCGCTTACGTCCTCAGCTGCGTACTCACAGCAGAGCCCTCCCGAGGAGCCCTCTCAGCCGAGCTGTTACGCTGAAGACAGATAACAGCAAAGTTAATTGCTAAGTGCAAACACAGGGACCTTCCAAGCTGGACAAAACCCCTGTATATCCAAACGCAGCTTCAGCGTCTGCCTGCGCATCCACTTGGGTGAGCAAAGAGCAGGGTTATCTGCCACTGGATAGGGGTAAGAGGGCTCCTGTCTGGGTGGGTAAAGTTCAGCTGCTCCCTGCTTGATTAGTAAAACCTCAGTCTAAATAATAATTTAAAAAAACCTATCGGAGGTGGTCGGTCTTGTGTTTTGGCATTCTTGACGGTGCTGCAGAAAAGCAGTGGCGCTGCCCAACTGTCGTGGCCAGGGCACGTCTGCACAAGATAGCCATAACCACGATCACCCACAAAGTCAGGTCTTCTCCAGGCTACTAGAGCCTCACCTTCCCCACACATTTCTTTCCATGGTTATTTCAGAAGTGTTTCAGGTGGTTTTCCCCATGATTGCTGCTACAGCTAAGGTTCCATTTTCTCCTGAGTTTATCTTGTTGCTTGCAATATATTTGTATAAAAGATGATCTAGAAAGTCACATAAACAGAAGGCAAACTAATAGTTTATGTCTGAAAAAACAAACACCGAGGATGTTGATGTGCAAGACCAGCTTAACAGTATGTCCTGCACTTTTAAAATCAACCACACCCACCCCACATTGATATTTGCCCTTCTCAACATCTGACTCCTGATTTACAGTTCTAATTTATCATCCAAGTGCCTCATTTAGTTCCTTCTGCACCTTTTGGACTACCTCATTTTATCAGCTATGTCAAAATAAATATGAATTCAGCAGATATATTATGGCTTACTCCACTGTAACTGAGAGCAGAATGTGACTTGTCTTCTTCTCAGATGCATTATTAAGGAACCTAGTGAGAGCACAGATTTTCCTGCTATGTTATCACATGATAAGGTCGAGTTGATCTGCAAAGCGAAACCTTTCAGAATTTTATTTGGCAGTTTGCTTTAAAACATCAAGTGGTAAATGGTTTCTGCTCTATTTCAGTTCTCATGAGCACAGTTTTTTTTACAACTGAACCCTTCAACAGGTTAGCAAACATTGTCTCTCTGCCAAGACATGCCATTTCTTTTTTTGTAGAATACTTCTTTTCTTCATTCCTCTGCCAACCCTTTTCTCTTCTCCACACACTGCTTTCAGATTGCCAAGACATGATCGTGTGCTTTAAAGTTGATTTCGGAATTACTTGGCATATCTTCTTAGCTTTCATCTATTATTCTATCTGGAAACACAATAGAAAGCTTTGACTTTTGAGAATTTTTTTTAAGCACCTCTTTGAGAACCTATCAAAGTGCTAGTTACCACTGATTTTGTGTAAGAAACTAGACCATCAGTATTAATATTCTTTTCCATATACAACTGAGAAAGGTTGAGACTTCAGAGATAAAATCCAGATTTAACCTCGCCGCAAAGCTCAGGTATTGGCATATTCTTACCAAGCTGAAAAATGAGATGCAAGAGAGAAGTCTTGTGCAAGAGTACATACCCTAATCCACTCCAGCATTGTCCGAGAAGGGTTCCCTAGTGCATAGACATCATCTATCCATATGAAATGCACCAGGTTGGGCATCCACAGGGTTGTGTCCTTAGGAAGCCTATTAGTAGAGTTAAAGCCACAAATAGTAGCCGTGTTCGTCTCATTTGTCATTCTGTTGCACTGGTAACAAAACATCACTCTCACTTCCCTCACTGATCAAAAAATCTTTCCAAGTCCTCAACTCATCCTGGTAGCTCTGTTTTAAATGTTTTTTCTATTTTTTTCTATACACTCTGTGAAGTTGAGCCTCAGCAACACTGGAGTTGTCTCCCTACCTCCCTACTCCTTACACAGCCAATAATCATATGTGCCATTTTAAAAGTCAACATCTATTTGGGAGCCCAGAATTACCTGGGCTTCTGTCATTACCCCAATGCCATTGCATTCATGGAAGTGGTCTCCACCTTTCAAGTGTGACCTACATTCTTTGTTCATAGATGTAGGATTGAGAGTGAAACTTTTTGAGCAGTCACTCTACCTGACTATGTGTTGGTGTGGTGCCTAACACAACAGACCTTTGATCCTGATAGGAGTTCTTAAAGGAACTTCACTGGCCATTCTTCACTTCTCCACGTGCCATTTGCATAGCCATCTTTATGTTGGGCTGCTTCTTCGATGTCTTTTACTATTCAGATGCCAAAATATCACATGAGCCACCAGATGTCTGTTTACTGCCTCCATTCCACTGCCTTGAGTTCAACATAAAAATATACTCATTTACATAACCTGTTGTCAGACATGCATACTTAAAGGCTAACCTGGCCACACAGCACAAAATCATGAGCTTGCTTGCCCAGACTTCCCACTCTTACTCTACATAATAGGTTTCAGAAGTAGCTGCAGAAGACAAAAATGACTTTTCTGTCAGCAGAGCACAGGATGGTCAAGAAACTCGGGACAGTCTTAGAGCTGCTTATATCCCATGTATTTATAGACCAAATATTGATAAATGTTGCAGATGTACCTGTATTTATATAGCTGGGAGTTATAAGACACAACCCAGAACGGAGGTATTCTCTTCAACCAGTTCTTGCCACAAACACTGGCCACCAACCTATTCTATGGAGAAATGACCCTTTTACAACATTTTGTAAGATGTCAGATGCAGTCTATCAGCCAGAGCAGTTTCAGCTTCCCTGTGTAGATGAGGATCTCAGGATTTTAGAGTGAGAATCTTTTTTAATGGTCTTTTGACCCCCTTCCTGTGGGCTGTTTTTCGGTGGGATCAGTGGAAGGCATGACAACAGAACAGTAAAAGCGCTTCAGGTTCAGCAACTGTTCCTAGCAGTAGGGAGTCTATACTTGCTCTAAAATAGTCCAAAAAAATCACCCCCAGAATGTGATATGGAGAGAACTAACCTACTTGAAACATACAAAAAATATCCAAGTAAAATGTAACTCTTAACTTTTCCCAGAAGAAACATATAATTCACTTACTACCACCTGTTGTCTTCTGCCAGCTGAAGGACAGTGGATTTTAAATTAATCTCTGCAAATTTTTCAAAATTCCTTAGTGTTTCATCCCTCAAACATTTAATTGCTTCTGACTGCCTTCAGGAGTTGCACTGGAAGAAAAGCCGTTGTGCAAGGCAGCTGTGAGATCTCAAGCAGTTCCAACTTTTCCCGGTTAATTCTATAGCCTGAAAGCAAGCCAAGATCTTGGATTAACACTAGAAGGGCGAGGATTGTGGCTTCAGAGTTTGTTACAAACAAAAGCACATTGTCAGTGTATAGCATCGAATGGTACTTCAATGAATCAACCTTGATACCCTGAATACTTGAGTGAAAGCATACCGTGATTGCCATTTATTTCAGGGCATCAGCAAACTCTGATGTTGTTGCAAGCCCATAGGGAGCCAGGGGCATTTGCAGTTTAGCAAAAACACAAACAAATGCACTCCCTTCCTCCCCCCACCCCAAAAAAACCCCAAACAACCAAACAAATTCCCCACACCGCCAATAAAGCCAAACAAGAAGATTGCATTGCATGGGTTAGCTTTCACGACCTTGCATGCAGGACCATAATTAGACTTGTGGAGATCTTAGTCAAATTAAGGAATTTAGTTTTATAAGCCTGATGTATATCTCATTGTATATTATGCTTATCTCAGACTGCAGTAATCATTCCCCCAGCTGCTTTTTGCTTAAGATGGCAAGTTAGCAGTCTACCTACTTTTTCCCTGACTCCCAGAAGTCTTAACAATGTCTAAATTCAATGTGGGCCATATGCAGTTTATTTAACCTCTCCAGGTGTTCTGGGAAAGGACTTTTAGCCTGTTGCTGATCTAATTTCATCTTCTGTCTTCACCTTTTCCTTAAAACCACAGCAAAACTAATAACTTAGCCTCAAAGCAAGTCTTCAAAGCAGCTTGTCAATTTTCCTTAAAGAAAAACTGAAGAGATCAACTTCCTTTTTTTTCTTTTTGTATAAACAACATGAAATGGGGATCTAAAATGAGCATGGTATTAAATTTCTGTTTTATTTCATGCTCAAAGTGCATGGAGTAAGTTTTATGGTAATGAATGCACAGTCAGGGATTAGAAGTACATCAGCGGAGGAGTGGAACATAGCTCCTGTGAGGACCCAAAAAAAAAAAAGAATAATCAACCTCTGAATACAGCCATTATTACGATACTACGGTTCTAGACCATCTAATTTACGGCTTGAGCGGAAAGATTTATGTACTATTAGTTCCAGATTTCATTAGACTTATGTGCAGTTATGATAAGGATGTGTGCATCTCTGGAAATTTTTCAAAAAGTCTATGAAAATTCTGCATAGTGAATTCTCTCGGTTGCAGACCACATGTCTGACTTGACGGCTTCTCAGGCAGACCATGTTCTTCTCCTGGTTCGTACTTAGAAAGCAAACTCAGCAGGTAAAGCTGGTTTTTTGCTCTGTCTATATAAACCCCAGCACAGTGGGATTCCTATAAATTGGGATTTTAGAGTGTTAGGATAATGCAGATAATAAAATCAAAACAATAACAGCGTGAAACAACGCAGGAAACCAAATTCAGCACCGTACAACATATCCAGCTTGCGAGAAACTTGGCCCAACTAAAATCTGCCCTTTGCTCTACAACTTCCCCTGTAAAGTCTTGAAAACACATTATGTCAGAGATGGGCCTGTGTCAAAAAAAACCCACTCTTTTCTTAGTCTGCGTTGTGTAGCATGATTTCTTTACTTGATAATACAGAGAATTTGATTATCCACCTTCAGGGGTTGGCCTTGAGGCCAAGAACCTGTGGCCCTCAACATCCCATGTGAGGTCCTCAGACAGATCAAATATTTCTGGGGTAAGTACCAGAAGATTTCCCTGTCACAAGCCTTAGCGTTCCCTGCAATTCGGAGGCTGTTTCCATGTGATCTGCTCTCTAGATCAGCCCATTTACATTTAATTAATTTTACATTCCCGGAAGGTTTCCTAAATCTGGGTAGCCATGCCATGTATTTAATCCTCTACTGAAGACGTACAACCCCACTGCATTACAGAAGTATCAGGGAGGAGACATAGCGGGTACTGTCGCACCTCAGAGATGAGTGGGTTTAGCTGCAGTTGTTTTTAGCCGAGAGGGAAGGAGCATAGCCTACAGGAGGAAGCAATTTGGAGGATTTATCAGCAGGATAAATAACTGTATGCACAGGATATAAACTAGTAATCAGGTCATGAAACTCCACAAATAGTTATTTTTATAAGCAGCCAAACACATTTGGCAAGCCTGGCATTTTCTTATGCTATTAGCTGGCAAATAGTATACAAAGTCTCTCAGTCCAGCAAGACCAGCAGCAAAGAGGAGATCGCAGTTGACAGGAAGACAATAAAAACATCACTGAGCACAGAACAAAGAAGGGACTTGGGACAACAGGAGAGCAAATTTCAAGCCCTGTAAAAGCATGGAAGGAAGTATTCAGTCTATGACTGAGTAGATCACAGGTATTAAAAATACGGAAGTTAAGAAAATTATTTTTAAATTAATACTTTGATGTCCTACTAGCTTGAAATGCAAACAAAAAAAGAATCAGATCCCATTGTCTAAAATAATTGGTGAATAGACAACAAATGCATTTGATAAATACTGATTGAAAATGGAGAATAACATTTCAGCTCCAGGAATCAGCAAAGGAAATCCATGCTTGTAATGCATTGCTCAGAGCCTTGGTATCCATGTCTACATTTAGAGATACGAAAGATTCACTAAACGCAGACAAGATCATTCATGGGATGAATGATTTAGGCGATTCCAACATACAGGACTGACCACTGAGAGAAACAGCTCAAACCCAACTACAAGTGCTTTGAACAGAAAGCACTGAGTCGCTGAAAACGTACATCAAAACTCGAAGAACTAATAGTGAAGAGCAAGTATACCAGAGGCTGGAGCAAAAGGAGTCCAGAAGGCAAGACAGACATAAACTTGTCAAAAACATAAGCATCATGCCACAGAGAGCAAGATGAAACATGAGAGCTGAGCACACCTCCATGCACCCTAAACAAGTGCTCAAAAAACCTCCACGAACCGAGCACGCCTTAGCCTGGCACTGTAACAACAGCAGGGGCAGAGGAGCCATTGCAGGGCACCGGGGCAGGCAGGCAGTGCCTGCAGCAAAGCCAGCCCGGGCTTGACGCTCCTGCAGGAGAGCCCCTCTCAGTCCAGCGCTCAGAATTACCCAGAGCAACCCCAGACACGGGAGTCACCGGCAGAGCAGACGCAGAGGGGAGGACAGGGCTGGGGAAGAGTGGAAGAGAGGGACCACACAGCAGCAAGAGCAGGAGCAGGGTCTCGGCCGCGGGGAGCCACCGGCCTCAGGAGGAGCTGTACCTCCCACCCCGGGCACGCTGCGTGGGGACCCAGCCCCCCCAGCCAGTTCCCAAGCGCAGGCATGGAAGGGCACAGGGCACGTCCCAGGAGGCACAGAGGAAAAGCCCTGGATTTATACACACTGTCATTTTGGATAGCTGCATTTACAGCAGATCCACCAAAGAACAGGCAGCTGAGTTTTACAAGCTCTCCTACCCAGCACAAAATGAAAGAGCAAGCGGGGACACTGGGGATAGCCCGGCTTTGAGCAACCAGCACACCCCCATCACTTCCCCTGTCCCGAGGAGTGATTTGCCTTATCTAGATCTGCGAGCTGGATGTCACCATTATGCCAGCTCGCACCGAAGTTTGCTTTACTGTGATGGAAAAACGAGGAACAGATCCGTGTACCCCCAAGAGACGCCCTGGTACCAGTTACTCAACCCACAGCGGTGTTATAAAAGAGTAACCTGCTTTTCCAACATGCAGACATCTGAGCCATAAGCAATTTGTATAAAGCATTTTAAGGTACCAAGAAAAGAGCAAAAAGCGAAGATGAGAAACAATAACATGCTTGTTAACTCTTGGGTTAACACAACTCCCAGTAATTTTCTTGTCTCTGTGCATAAAATTTAAAACAGAAAAAAATAAAATAATCATATTTCCTTATATGCATCCCTGCAAACTGTAGCAGGATACTTCAATTTTGTCTCTGTCGGCTTCTGTTATGTTGACTTCTGCTACAGGATGAGTGAACACACTGAGGAATAGAGCCATAATTCTGCTCCAAAATCTAATACCAGCTGGAAACAGTGAAATCATGACATTGGACTTGTCAATAGGGATGTCAACAGCAGTAGCACGCAAAGGTTTTATGAAATTCCTTTACTGCAGTCCTCCAGATCCTGCAAAATTGCTCAGAGGTTGCCTGTTAAGGTCTGAACTAAATATCTTTGAATTAGTAAAAGTCTAATAACAGGCTTTAATGATCTCTGGATCAGAACCTTTAACAATACACGTCTGGAATAGCAATTTTTACATCCCTTAAAAGTAAATATTTTGGTTTAAACTCCTCCACAAGCAAGCTAGCAAATAGGCTGCGACTAGCCTGCCTCCTGGAGAGATTCCTTTTGATTGTGCATTACAAGCAAATAATATAACCAGTAGTCTGTAAGCCATGGTTGAGCTAAAATCTAGGGTAAGCTGACATTGTTCAACATGGCCATTATTTGGGGAAGAAACTGGTTACAGGTTGGCATACAGTTTGCACAAGAGTATTTCATGCTGTTGGTTTTGTAGCAACAGTATTTAAGAGCCTGCCAAGGAATTAGTAAAAGTAACTATGTTTGCTAAGAGTAATGCTAACTAAACAGCTCCAGACAAAGCCTCCTATGCTGTACAAACCTCTGCGCTCTGCCAGAAGAATGTGGGAAAAGAGTTAATCAATAAAAGACAAAATAGAAGCATTACCTCATCGTGATGAAAACTCTCATAGCCTAAACACTGATCCAAAAGGAGAAAACTGAACTAGTGACTCCAGCGATAGGAGTAAACCTCTGGTAACATCAAATGCTCCCTTCTAGTTAGAGAAATATTTGGCTCCCAGTAAAGTAGCAATCTCTGGTTTTATCACACAAAATGAAGATAGAGATGAAAAACAAACACAGAAACGAACTGTTTTTAAAATAGAGTGTGATACCTTTAGGCCAGACTATGCCTTACGAAACATTTGTACGTAGCTGATTACAGAGAAGCATCTGTCGTAATTCTGGCCTCTATGCACTACTATAACCTAAGGTAGCAATAACACGTGCCCTCTTCCAAATAGCTAGCAAATCACACAAGAGTGTGTCAACGTAGTAGCCACAAAGTACACATGTGGGTATGAAAGAAGAAATGATTTTAAGAAAGAAAGAAGAAATGACCTTAAAGTCACGTTCTCTCCCTGGAATGAGGTCCTTCATCTGAATCACAACCTGGTCTAGAAAGCTCAGCACGCACCAGAGGGACTTCTCGGGTGTCTCTCAGTTCCCTTTAACATAGCCCAGACGTTTGTCGGCTGTGTGGGTAGCCAGGCAAAGACACTGCAATTAGAAGTTCAGTTTCCAGAAAGATCACGCGGGGTATATTTTGCTCCTGACAGTCATGTCTGCTTTGCACAGCATTGCCAAGATTTGGTCCTTCCTACCATCAAAAGCGTCATGAGGAATAAAGACAGTCAACAAAAGCTTTAGGTAGGTAGAAACCACTGGACAAAAGTCCTCGCTTTTTTAACTAAAACTGAAGTTCTCCAACTTTCTATACACTCAGCACAGATTAGGGTTCGATTCAGACTTTAGGCAAATGCAAACAACCACCCCGGACCGGACAACTCCACGCACAACGCTCATCCACTTGCAGCAGCTTGGTCATCTGAGTGTGCTACAGCTCGCCTGTCGTTCGCTTCATGCTGCTTTTGGAGCTGTTTTTTCCATTTGTTTGTGTTGAAGGCTGCATTTGTTTTCTTTCCCTGTACTGAAAAAACTGGAGTACTGTTGACAGTAAAATTATTAGGCCCTTTACCCTAAAGTTGTCAACCAGTCTTGGCTGTTAACAGATCTAACAATTAGGTAATTAAAAGTATGATTGACAGGCAAACAGCGAAAGAAACCAAACCTGTTATTGCACCCCTTCAGAGCAACAAATAAACCCTCTGTACGTTTTCAGTATTCAGTGGCTTCAACAGGCCTAATTATCCCTGGTTGATGAGTATGTGCATAGCATTCAGAAAGTGTAAGGTTTTCATGTCATTTTTTTTTTTTTAAGCTAGAAACCTTTTTCTGATACGTGTGTGCGTTTCGAATATAATGTTAAAATACTGCACGTCACCCCGACTGCTGGAAATAAGCCAGCATATAATAATATTCTATCAGGAATGCTTAGGAAAAATAAATCCCTCCAGATCCTTGGAGTCAGGGACGCGACTGCTACTCCCCTGTCAGAAGGAGGCAAGCGCATACGTTTGGTGCTGCACTTGAGGGTACGTAGTCAGAGCCGGT
>NW_010547906.1:21956-23671 GCF_000687285.1 Phaethon lepturus | reverse complement strand
CGTGAGGGTAGGTAGTCAGAGCCGCTCCCCCGGAGGGCCCCAGCCTATATGGCTGGCAGTAACACAGCCGTCACCGTGCGTTTCCCGTTTTCTGCAGCGTGTGGTTCTGCACCCCGCTGTGTGCCTCCTCGGTGGCTTGATATGACATGCTCTGAGAGGCAAAACACCTGATGATGTATTTAAAATAAAACCAAAATTTTGCTGCTCTTTTGCGATTTAGGCATCTAGAGAGAATTCTGCGCAGTATGGGATCCTTTAATTTTTTATTCTCTCCTTTTCAAATCACATTCCCTGCCTTTCTCACACACAGACCAGGCAATAAATCTGTGTGTGCTTCGTTTTTGGTGGGCATCATTCAAAGGCTGATTTGTTAGGTGTAATTACATTCACAGCAGCTTGAAAGAATTGAGCTAAGCCGCCTGCCCTTCAGCTGCAAGCCTCGGTTTACAGTGCACCCTATTAATATGCAACTGGGCAGACAGATGAAATGCCCTCAACAGGTCTTAGATGTCTTTAGCATCCTAGTCCGCTAACTTTGTAAACATTGGTTAGCTCTGGGAGCAGGGACTGCTGTGCTGCACGAGCAATGCCGCGCTGGGGGAGGAGGAATTGAGGCTCAGGATCCATCCAAGAGCCCAAAAGCCACCTGAACAGCTTCGGGGCCTTGTCAGATATTTACCCTTTCGCATGGTTAATGACCTGAGCTTGCAACTGTCTCTTCCGGCCAAGCAGAATTCACCACACACAGCCAGGCTGAGAGCGGAGGGGAGAAAAAACCACCTCTGAAAACCTACCCCAGCAACCTCGCCCAGCAGGGCTGGGACCTCTCGGTCTTCAGACTAAATGGTATCAGAGCGAGTGACTACGCATGGGGAGTCTTTTCAGAACAATAATCAAGACGGATGACAATACAGCTCCGCTGCTGTCTCTATCCTCCCACTGTATTTCCTCCTCTTCCTACACACTACCGTATCTCTTTCATGTCCTATTCAAAGCAGCATTTCAAACCAAGAGCCGGAGTCAGAAATGGCTCGTTGGAGGGAGGCTGTTCTCTTAACACAGGATACAAAAATGAAGATGGTGAGACCTGCTATACAGGAGATTTTTTTTTAATTTTTTTTTACACATGTATTTTATTAAAACTCAGCCAACGCTGTCGCTAAGGGTAAGACACAGAACCGCTATTAATGCGATACCTGCAGTCTCTTGAGCTTTGCTACTTCCTGATTAATGAAAAAAACCCCTTCACAGGCTCTCCAGAGCTGTGATTACCTCTCCATCGAGGCTGGCACACAGACCAAGCAAGTGAGGAGGTTGTCCCAGAGCAGCAGAATTGCCGACATCCATTTTCTGATGGATTTGAGTAAGTACTCAAAGTACCAGAACCTATGACCACACTCAACCCTTCCTCCCCTCCTGCACGTCCCTCCACCTTGCTGCAAAACACCTCTGCGTCCCACCACCGACTAGAAATACCGCGTCACCTCCTGTGGGAGCTGGACGAGGGGAAATACACACCACAGCAAATACAGAGCCATGTGCAGGGGGTCTGCCGGCAGACACCTCATGTCTTTGAGACATTCCTCGTCTTGTGTCAAACATGGCTGAAAACGGTTCGTAGGATACTAAGGGTAAGGAAAGGCTGGGTGTGCAGTTGTATCCCTGCCCTTTCCTCATGAATTGGTTCAAAAAAAAGTATATACCTTGAAGTTTGA
>NW_010547906.1:0-21925 GCF_000687285.1 Phaethon lepturus | reverse complement strand
GAGTGTTTTTTAAGTGACAAAACTACAAATACATAGAAAATGTCAAAGGTTAATTACAAGGAATTAGTGGGCCAAAAGCTGTGTGGAAGCAGATTTATATCTGTGCAGCAGAGGGAACAGCTTAGTTATCAGCAAGGGGTTGACCTAAGGGGAGTTAAAACAAAAAAAACCCTTAAGATCAAGTCTCTGGCTCTCTGTAAGATTTAAGGATGAGAAAATTTCCTAAGTAACAAGCTATTTTTATACCGTCTATTTTAAACCTCTATTCATGAGATGATTCTTCTTTTATTCATGCTCCTTCAATCTATTATACAGACCATACTTGCTGAGCTACAACATTTTAAGACCGTGCAAACTGTAAATATTGGTTTGTATTAAGGACAAGTCTGAGTCACAGGGTTTAGCATTTGCATCCAGTCTCAAACTTTTCCAGGTTCATAGGTGTTTTGACTCAGGCCTACTCAAAGGCCTATATTCTGCAAGATGCAAGGCACTTTCAGCTCCCACCGAAGTCCAAGGCAGTTGAAAGCCCTCTGTACTTTGAAGGGTTGCGCACATAATTTAAAAATCTCTGTTTAAAAAAAACCCCAACAAACCAACAACGCTCTCTTCAATGATCCATTATTTAAGGGGCATGAATTTAATTACTTACTGTAACTAAGCTCAAGAAAGTTAGTCTTCTCACTTGGAAGGATACCAAATTTCCACGTCTGCATATAGGCACAATCACATACAGTGTGACCTTAACAAGATTTATGGCGTGGTTTATTAATTCTCTAAATTGGTTCCATAAATCTACACTAGCCTTCGCTATTTAGCTGAGTAAATGGTCTTTGATCTCTGCAGAAAGAAGAAACATACAAATCAGATTTCTTTCATAAAGGTACTGGGCCAAACTCTGCCCTCGGAGGTACGGCCGGCAGCTCCTCATCCGTCTCTCAGCAGTGGGAACGCAAGGCAGAATTTGGGATGCCACGTGCAAAACACATCCTCAGTTAGAACAGTTTGGATTTCTAGGCAATGGGCATTTTATCTGTGCAGTGCTGCTCCTTTTGCAGTAATTAATGATTCCCGGGGTATTTGGAAGATTTCTTCCCATGGGGAAAAAGTTAACTTTGCCTCATTTTGTTTACAGAAAGCTGTTGCAAAATAACACTGTCTGCAAATATTTCACTCACATTAGAACATCATTGATGTTTTAACAATGATAATTTTAGCTAACATTTAGTGGGTAGGTTTAAGCAACGGACTGGCTGCTCGTGCTCCACAGTAAACCAAGATCAGCTCTCTGGACTTGTGCAGCTCTGTGCTGTGGTATGCCACATACTGTCTCACAGGGAGTTTTCACACTCACAGGGAGTTTTCCTCTCACCTATAGAAAGCCATACTGGGTCTAGATGTGGCTTCATTCTGGCAAATTGCTAAGACGGTTAACATTGCTGCTGCCACCTTTTAAAGCAAGATACATCACAGGCGGTTCCCCTAAGCTTCTAGAAAATTTCAACAACTAAAGTCAATCATTCTTTTAGAGCATGCGAAACAGAGTGAACTCAAGAAATATATATTAGTCTAAGATATCTCAGCTTTGTTTCATGTTGGTCAGGAAAAGGCGGGAAAATTAAGAGTATATATTACTTTAATTTACATTTTGAAATTTTACCTCAACAGTCAAATTAAGCTATGATGTGTTAATAAATAACAACATGTTGGCAAACTCATAAAACCCCAAAATGTTTCCACTGAGTTAAAATCAGAATTTGACATGACACATCTTTTGCATTTACACCACACCGAGCTTAGAAAGCAACATCATGTTTACTACCATGTCTGGGGAAAACTGAACAAATGCTGTTGCTCTTCAGTTCAGACTTGTCCTCCTTTATGTTTTTAACCTCCTCATAAAATTCAGATTTGAGGTTTGTTACATTTCATTTTTAGTCTCAGTCCAAAGGTAATTTCAAATAGAAACTGAATTACCCCATGGGCTTATGAGCATATTAATATAATTCCTTCCTGTACTTTCTAGTTTAACTTTGAGATGCAACAGCTCAACCTTTTGTCTTGAAAACACAAAGCACAAAGAAACCCACCTGGTCTGGCTCCTTTTTAGATATCAAGGGGGCAAGTGGATTCTTATCAAACTGGATGTGAACAATTATAATAAGTCTTATTCTTTAATAACTTTTTTTAAAAATACACAGAAACTTCCTTCTCTAACTTCTGCAGTCTAACCCAGTGCACAAGTGGCAGCGTTTGCCTCCCTGTGTGTACAGGTGGAATTTTTTGCTGGCACCATCTGGAGCCAGAAGATCAGGGACAAATTATGGGGAACAGGTCTGTCAGGTATGCTGGAAAGAAGGGAGATGAACACACAAGGAATAGATTTAGAAAATATATTAAAAAGTCAGTTACACTAGAAGAAGGCTTCTCTCTGGGAGGCTGATCACACAAATACTGCTTCTGATGACTCCTGAGCAAGAATTCATAAGCTCTGAATGGACTCTTATAAAGTTTACTGAAAAAAACCAAAGACTACAACACATCTCTCTCATGGTGGGAGTCAGATCTGAAGCTTTTTACCAGCCTATGAAAGGTTAACTGAGGGCACAAAATACACTGCAGGTCATGCTTTACCAGTCTCTGGGGCTGGCATATATTATACTGAAGCTGCAGAAGCTACTTGATTGCTGGAGGAAAAAAGTGTTTGATACTTAGATCCACGCAAGCTGGCATCTAACAAGCTGCACTGGAGTCAAAGGTCTGCTGTTTAGGTGGATACCAATTCCCTCTTGTCCTATTCATAAAAGAAAAAAAAAAACAACACCCTAGAAGAATTCCTGATACCATGATAGCACATTCTTTTCTTTGTTTGATCAGCATCTTTTCTAGAGCTGAAATCATCCTTGTTTTTCTCCCCTGGACTCAGTCCAATGAAACCACTTCTTTCTTTAAAGGTAGTGCCCCAACCTGAACATAATGTGCAGCTGAGGCTGCATTAACACAAAATGCAGTAAAAAGCGTCCTTCATATATTTATGTTTTATACTGGTTAAAGTCAATCTTGTTCTTCATTAAAACAACAAAAACCAGCACATATTTCTCTTGAGACTTCTCTGTGTACCACCACCATTCCTAAAGTCTCCAAATAAGAGACAGCTCCTTTAGCTAGAGGTACCCCAAATGTAAAAAGCAGTTTTACTCTCTATAAATGAAATTTGCCATGTCTGTTAAAATTTTATTCCTGTGTGCATTATAGTTGTTTCCCCATCTCCACTTTCCTTTTCATCTATTGACAGTAAATTTCATCTGCCATTTCTAGCATGCTGTCACTCACTCCTGTGAGATTCCTCTGCAACTCTTTATGCCTAAGATTTGATTTCATTACCCAGAATAATTTTATATCACCAAATGTTCTCATTATTCAATCTAATATCTAAGTTCATTTATGAATATGTTGAACAGCATAGATGCCAGCTGGATGCTACTAAGTTCCCTTTATCATGCAAGCTGACCATTTATTCCCACGTATTTTTCCCCCATCTTTTAGCTAGTTATTAACCCCTAAACAGATTATCTCTCTTGGCTTATAATAGCTGTTCCTTTAAAAGATGTCAAGCAGAAATTGTTTGGAAAACTTTCTGGAAATTCAAAATACACCCTTATCAGCTCCATTGCAGAGGTTTTCATTTGTCCTTATTTAACTCCTTTATAAAGCTCTTTAACAAATCTGTGAGATAAAATCTGTCTGCAATGCCACCCTGGATTTTCACAATAGATCATATTTACCCATGTTTCTACCATTTTTTTATCATGGGTTTTTCCTGATAGAGAGGTCAGACTTACCCCTGCCCCAACATTTAACATTCAAATATGAAATTTGCCTGCTTTTTTCTTGGGACAGGATGGGACGGGGTGGCAGGGGGGGCCTTTAGTACCATATTATTGACTCACATTCCATTTTGATCCATAAGTTCAGCATTTTTCTGTAAAATTGCTGTCTAGATACGTTCCCCATCCTGTATTTGGGTAGATATTTGGTATCCCTCTGTCTGAGGTTGTTGGCTGGTTGCTGCCTGTTTGGGATCTTGACAAGACAAGGAGCAAATTTAACTGAAAAAAATTCTTCCAAAGGGGACCCTTTCACCCACCTGATCCCTTCCCAACCCATCACTAATGACACTTGATAATGGAAGCAGGAACACGTCCTTATTTATCAGTCCCCTCTGGCAATAAGTTGGGTCTGCTCTCTTTCTGGTATGCTGTGTCGGAACAGGCTGTATACTTGTGTTGCATAAAGATAGTTTAGGCATATCGATGTTTTCGCATTGATGGGACATGGGGAAGGTGATGAGTGCCCATTTGTGTATCTGAGCAGGGTGTGGGTTTTTGCTGCATGATTAAAAGTATGTTATGGTGAGATAGATTATTTTAAGAATGTACAGCAATGAAAACCACAAGAGAGAAGGCGGCAAAAAATGACTGGGTTGTAATACTCAGCAGTATGTGAAAGGTTAGGGAAGAAGACAGTCAAAATGTAATTTCAGAGCCTGATTCAAATCCTGCTGAAGTCAATGAAAAATTCCCTTTGGCTTCAATGGGGTCTGAACTAGATCATTAATAACTGTCATTCTGAGATTGCACTTAAACATCAATGTGTTTTAAATTTAACCAAAAAAGTTGGACAAGTAAGGCAATATATGAATTGTAGAATTTGATTAATATATGGAAAAAATCAATTTATTGGGTCCAATTCTGCTTCCTTTGGAGTCTGCAAGAGCTTTACCATTGATTTCAGCTGCAGAAAAACCTCCCCACTTCCTAGAGGGAGATTTCCATGTGAATCTCCAACAAGGAAACGCTCATTCACGAGCCTCGCGATCTAATCCATGGCAGCTTTAGCAGAACACAAAGGACATCCCTAGAGAGTAGGATGAAGTCAGATCAGGGCTGTAAGACGAACCAAGGCCACGTAAAGCCTTGCTTAAGTCAACATAAGGATATTAAAGTTGAGATTTCGCCACGGCCTTTCCATTGCAGTGGGAACTTGGTGCAAAGAGGGTTGAGGGAGAGTTGAAGCGGAGAGACCTGGTGATGCAGGGTTACATAATAATCCAGCCTGCTAATCACAAAAGCATGGATAAGCATTTCAGCCTACATTACACAGGCAAGCATCTAATCTTGGAGACACTTTCTGGTGGGGTGTTTTTTCCCCTCCTTTCTCTTCTTTTTTTTTTTTTTCCTTCTCCTAAAGCCTTTCACACAACCTAAGGTAGCCCCTAAAAGTAGCCCCTCCTGCAGATAAACCGCAGCAGTCAGGATAATGGTTGCAAAGGATCATCAGTCTTCGGGCATGACCTAAGGATCACCAAGAGCTAGAAAGGCATTTTTCATCTGCCCTTTCCTTCTCTCCCACCATGAACTGTCACTGCAGAAATACAGGGTGGCAGGTAAGCAGAGGTAATGTTTCTGTTTTTAAACAAGACACAATATAAAATGGACAGGCCAGTTCTGTTGGGTCAAAACCAAAGGAAAAGGAGAAAAGAATCCCTGAGAAAAAGATTAAGCAGGAATCCCCCAAATCCCTGCCTTGATTCACTTGTTCCTAGAAACAAAAAGAAGCCAACTGAGCTTGCAATTGCCTTTCCCAGCCAGGAGACAGGGACTTTCCAAATTCCTCATCTGTCATCAGCCAGGGATGGAAAACCCTTGTCATCATCACAAGGAAAAGAAGAAGGTAAGTATTTGCCAGGGAGATGCTCTGTATCTCATTTGTTAAGCACTTGAAGTGCAAACAATTATAGGTCAGGCCCTGCTATATGTTATTTGTTGTCCCATTATAAAGTTACTATAAGGTAATATTTCAAAGGTTTTGTTTACAGGCAAACCGTAACCAGGCTACATAAACTCCCAAACCTGGGGTCAGCATACTTATTAAATAAACTTTGGTGATACGTATGTTTTATTCCTAAAGGACAGCACTGAAGAAAACTGGCAAGGATTGAGAGTGCACTGAATGCTATATGAAAATCTGTAAGGCAGTTCAGATAGATGATTACAAAAACAAACTGCAGTAATCAAGCAAATCACATACCTGTCCCATGAGGGCACTGACAACAATTCTTCAAAGTTTTAGGGTAGTTGGGGTCCTACAAGATTTTACCTATAACCACGTATGAGTGCTGCTCAAAAGGGTTTTAATATGCTATGGGGAAAGAAAATTAATTCACCTGTGGAAGATGAGAAGGTGACGAGCTCAGCAGGACAAAAGAAATTCAGTATACAATTGTAGAAGCACAGATTTCAAACTCCCTTTGCCCCAACTGAGTAATTTAAAGTACATTTCAAGAAGCAAGAGAAAGGGCATACGGGAATCTCTCCCAAAGGTGAACAGTGCCAGCTGCTTTGCAGCAGCGTTATAGGGAATACCCAGGGGACACCGAGGGAGCGCGTCAGGCACCTGAACATAACACTGAGCATCTCCTAAGAGCTGGGGGGTATTTCAGACCTCGGCAGGGAGCAAGGTCCAGTGCCACGGGGCTTACTCGGGTTGGCTCCTCCCGGGAGCAGCAATGGGAGGCAGAAAGGATTCGGTCCCAGACTGGCACTGGATGCTGAGATCCAGGCACCTTTGCCACTCCCGAATCCATACCTAGATGAATTCACAGGAAAGCAATTTACCCTGCTCCTGCGTAACCGAAGCCTATCGGAAAACAGAAACCTCACTAGACGCCTCATCTGCAATGTTGTCTTGGCCTTGCAAGAGGGATTAAATAGCTGTAAACTAGGACAGCAGATTGAACATACCTTTCCATTATCAAAGAGCTTTGCACTGGGTATATTCTTCAGAACCATGGAGAAGAAAAGGAGGTTGTGTCATGTTTAAGGCTTTGCTTTTTCTGCAGAAAAATGAATGACAGAGAGGAAGTAATGAAAAAAATGAAAAAAAAAAAAAAAAAAAAAAAACAAAACAAAAAAGCCCCAAACTGAACATACCCTTTTCACCACAATAAGATTCTCCCAGAGGTCAAAGGAAAACAAGGTTTTGGCATTTTGGATGTGTTGACAAGCTTTTGTCAGACTGCATATATGTTTATTAAACCACACTTGGATTCTTCAACGCACAATTTACTTGGCAAATAATGCTTTCAAAATACATGGACCACTGAAATTATTGTACAAGACTCTTTCAGAGAGGCTAAAACGCTTCACTGCATCTAAAAATGCACAATAATGGCATAGCAATCTGAGGCACAGTTGCCAACAGGTATCAGAAATACCTGAAAAGGGAAGATTGCAAGCTTGTAATATGCTAAAACCCATTTATCTACTTAAATGACTGCAAAAAGACAATGGTATATGGTAATTTATTGTAAGTTCTCCACCATCATCATGTCTGAGCACCTCTCAATCTTTCATGTACTACCCTTAGAAATTTGCCTGAGGTGAGGTCATATTCCTCTTTCTGCTCTAGCAACAGTCAGTGTGGAACAGATGAAAACCCAGGAACAAGAAAAAGCCCTGGATTCAGAAAGGCAACTAATTTCCTGACGGCCATTGTGTCACCTCCTTTCTGGCTGAAGTCTTTTATATATCTTGACCTCAGTGTCTTGCTCAAGTTCAACTTCAGATCAACTTTCCCTTTCCTGTAAAATTGAATATGCCAATATGGGAGAATAAAAGGTTGTGGAGAGGACTGAAAAGAATAAAGCAAAGTACTCTTACAGAAACACTAAATACAACACAATTAAGGAATAGTTAATTTCAGAAAGTTGTAAATAAAATTAGTAGATTATTGGGGGGGGGTTACTGTGCTTTCCAAACAATAAGGTTGTTCACGCAGTTTATGTAACCAAACAGATGTCTGGGAATTCTCACTTTATCACAAAACTCAGTCAAGTAGTGCAAGAAAACTCAGGAGGACACCCATATATTCCCTGGGAAAATGCAGCTAAAGGTTAGCAGCACCTCTGTTGAAGTTGCTTACCGTAAGCACAAAATCTGGCTTTGAAAAACTCACTATCTTGAAGTGATTTCAAAGTCTGGTGTCACCAGTGAAGCAGTCGATGTGTTTTGGGCCCTACTATTTGTCACAGAACACATCACTCTATTCCAAGTGAGAAAAAAATAAAAGCACAGCTCCTACATACGCAACGGTGGGAACTTTCTGCTTCCCTCTGCCTAGACATCACACAGCAGCAAGGTTACACAGGAGAAAGTGTTATCTCCCACTAACACTGCTACTCCTCAGCAAGAAATAATTTACGCTCAGTGATCCCTTGAAAGCAGATCTTAATTAAGTGCAATATAGTTGCACTTATTGATCTGTAGACGTATTTGATCTGTACAGATCAAATCCTTATTGGTCTGTAGCCATTACTTTTTTGCAAAGGGCTTACGCTAAATTAAATCAATTACCACATTGGATGCTTAAAACTTCTTGTTTAGATTAGTGTGTGCTCTCCTGGCTTCAGAAGCCTACTGCTAAAAATATTCAGCCACAGAAGTTGTTCAGATTTATAAATAATGTGGCTGGGGCAACTAGTGTCCTAATGACTGCGACTTGCGAAGACTAACACAGTGAGAAAGGGGTCCTTCAGGTCACACAGGCTGCAAGAGAAGGATTTTGGAAAATCTTGACGTTTCACTGCAACCTAAAATGTCTCATCCTACAGTCACACAGCTGGTGTCGGTCACACATCTCCAGCGCAGAAGCATCCATTAGCCCATAGCTGCAATACATGTAGTGACATGTCATACATGTAGTATGACAACCATAGAGGGGCTGAACAAGTTCACAGAGGTTGTCCAGAGTTTCTTTCAAATAGCTCCTAAGTCAACACAGTCGGTGAGCAGAAGACTAGTTGCTAGAGGCAGTTGCTCTGCCTTAACTTTCACAGAAATAAAAGAGGGAGAAATTAAATTTGTTGTGGGAATTCGAGAAATCGTGAGGTTTAATCAAATTAAGAGGAAGAGCATACCACATACATAAAGATTCACTCCTTCAAAATGGCAAGTTCCAAGTTCCAATTTTCTATTCCTCTTGGAAATCTTTATTGTATAGTGTTTTGTGAGCAAATACATAATACATATTTAGGAAATATAAGAGTAGAATTAAAAATAGTTTGCAAGTAGTACAAGAACTATTAATAGTTTCTGGAAATTCCTTTTCCTTTTTTATATTTAAGCTTAATTAAAATTTTTGTACCTTAGGAAACTTCATTTCAAAGTGACAGGCTTCATTATGTTCAAGGGATTTTGCAAACATGAACAAAATCCAAATGTATCAAAACTTTACTAAATCTTAGATTCAGTAAGGATATGCTATGATATAAAATATTTTTCACTAAGAAGTTCAACATAAAATAGGAAACTTTTTGTTAATGCCATTAAATTGTGAGATTTATATCCCTTAAAGGGTTTAATTACTTCCTGTTCACTGATCTGTTGCAGTGTATTTGCAGAAGCTGATGTCACCTGGACCTTTGTACAAATTTACCTTTCAGCTTAGTCAAGTTACTCATTATAGTTTAAAACAAATTCTAAATAAGCTATTTGTTACCACTACTAACATCAAGAATAAAGAAAAGAAGAGAGCAAGAAGGATTCCAGGCAAAAACAGCAGCAAAAAAGCCCTTCACAGTTCTGGTTTTCTTGCTGAATACTTGTAGCAGCACAATTCTAATATTTAAATTATGTCAACAATTAGGCCTATTGTACTTAAGACATTTCAGATAATCCCAGAAGTCTGAATAATTTCCAGTGGGAAACACTTATTTTGTTGAGTTTGATGCATTTTTTTCTTAGGTAAGCAAGTGGGATGATTTAAGACCTGCTTACTCTGCCTCAGTACTGGCCAACTGAAGAGCCCGCACTTCTCTCTGATTTTTATGACCTCTGTGTTATCGCTCATTCACAATTTTTTTTCCCAAAGATCTACTTGCAGAAGTTAAAACTGAAAATCCATTACATATGCTGATAACTCTACCAGCACATTAAAGGCAATAAAATCAAAAAAAGCTAAAAAAAAGCCAAGTGTCCTACTAATTTCTTACTTCTGACTCCATACCTGCGTCACAGTTGCACGCGGTCCGCGCCCCTGGGGCCTCGTGTAGGTGAGCAGCTCCACGCCAGGCTTCCCTACAGACCCCTCCGTGCGGGTCTGCAGCACCTTCTCTTAGAGGATTTCCACAGCCTGCGCTGATGAGCACTTTTATTTAACTTGAATGCGTGGCACCAGCGCTCACTGTAGCACCGTGCATTGCTCTTTGCTTACGTTAATGGCTACTGAAGGTGTCAAGATAATAAAAAGCCACCATATGTCTATTGTTAAACTCCTGCTTTAATTAACATTATTCTTTCCAATACTCTGTCCCTTTGGGGAAATTTTGGGCTTGTGTTTTCCACAAAGGACAGGTTCATTCTGAAATACCTTAAGAGAGAAGAAAATGCCAATAATCGGACCCAGAAACAATGCTCAGCGTTTTCTTACTTACTATATAACAGACTAGGAAAGCCTTCTGCAAATGTTTGCCAAAATTTCATCATGAGATTAGGATTCATTGCTTTATAAAATGAAGTAATGGTAAATAAGGTGCATTTCTAATTTTTTATTTGCTCTCCCTGATGAATGCCGTAGAAAAACCCCAAAGAAATAGATACATATTTTCCATGGTGCAGTACAGCTGCGGCTTGCCTGTGTTGTCCATACCAGTTGTGAAGAAATCCAACAAACTTGAGTGGCATGGCTCAAAAAATTCTCTTATTTTTTGTAGAACTAAATGAAGTCACCAGAACAGTGCCATTAAAAGCAACCAAGACATGGAGTCATTTAAATGGTTTCCCCTAGATGGCTAGGTTAAGCTCTGTTAAAATTAATCCTTTTTCATGCTGGCAGGTGTAACAAAGAAAACCTTTTTGTATGGAGTGCAAAGAGGGTATTTTACCCTCTCAAAGGAAAGCTGCTTGATATTTCCATGGAGAAAACAGCACAAGTGATTAACAATTTAGATTTCCCATTCCTAAGCTTTGTTTATATAAATATATGGGGGATCATTTCTGAATCTGTAAGAGGATTTTCTACAGTCCAATGTAAAGAATTTAAAACTGCCATAAATGAGATGTTAAAAAAAATAAACAGATTGCCTTGATAAATGCCAGTTATTGCAGACTGAGCTCCACTGTAGTAATACACGAAGCAGCTGATGTTTAAAAGAAACCTGACTGAAGCGCTAGCTCCCTGGGTAGTTTTTTTCTTCTCTGAAATAATCTCAAGTCTATGTAAGGTGCCCACAAAGGAGGATCGCCGTAGTGATGCTCAGCCCTTCCCGACGCACAGTTATGACCTACTTCAGGATGGCCTTTTACACACACACACACACAAGTAGCAAATGAGCATCTTCTTGAGTGAGGTCCAGCAATGGGCATGTCATCGCTGGGAGAGAAGGGACTCCAGAGAGCAGGCCTTTGACATAAACATGGAAAGCAACATTAGCTTCACTCTCTTCCACTTCCCTGCTGACTTTCATCCCTCTCCTGAGCAGGATTAATCCTTCCTCAGAAGTTTTTCCCAACTAATAAATTTCCTTTCCCCTACAGTGATTTCCATGAAGGACTGAACCCACCTTCCTTAGAGAAATGGCACTGGGGTTTTTTTCCAAATGCAGAAACAACTGAAAAGGGCAAGCAAAAGTAGTTTCCAGCCTCATGCTGCTTTCCTGGTCCCCGTGGCTTTCTCCTCAGCACAGAAGAGGGTCAATATGCTTCATCCTCTTTGCGGGAGCTGCTGCCTTGACCTGCTCCTTACCTACTCTTCACAGGTCTCGGTGGCGGCTCCCCAGCCCGTTTCAAAGAGCAGGACCCCTCTCCCTGGCTGTCAAAGGGGCTGCCCCCATTTACGGAGGAAGTCACCTTAGTGCTGCTTGCTTGGTTGGCTGCCATTTTATTGCATTGTCAAAAGGCATCTGCCGTGGCAAACATATCTGTCAGCTGTGAAACTCACGGGGGAAAAAAAAAAAGTGCTTTTTTTTTAATTTTTCTTTTTTCCACTGTCTGAATGAGCAAATCACTCCACTCCCACAGGTCCCCTTCCTCGTTTGTTAGCAAACCTTGAACTGCTTCAACCACTCCTGCTAAGCACCAAACAGACAACGCATGTTAGTACATAATTTACATAACTGATCTCCCAGTTTCTGGCAGAGATGTCTAAAGCATATTTCTTACTTGATGATAAGTATGCTTCTTAATATAAATTCTGGCTGCCCCAAAGGAGGCAAGTCAAAGAAAGGGCAGTAGAGCATTTAAAGAACAGAAGCAATAGCCAGGTTCAGGCCCCAGAAAGGACCAGCCCTTTGCTCACAAAAACCCCAACGCGTGCCATAGGATAATTACACACTAACTCTCTACCCCTGCCATGCTGAAAGTCGTGCATGGAAGCGCAAGGCAAGACGTGCCTACAAAGCCAACCTTCACTCCCATGTCCTCGCCACGACACGTTGTCTGCAGCAGAGATGCAAGACGTGCAGCGTGACAACTTCACGCTACAAACAGAAACTAGCTTCTGACTTCTACCTCTAGTGCTGACTGATGATCTTCTGCATACTGATCTTCCCGGCTGCAGAGGGACCCATGCTGGGCACAGTCATAACTTCTACAAACTACCACGAAAGAAAATGCAAACTCACACTGCATGGACCCTGGGACTCCTCAGAGCACCTGAGCGTGCCAGGTCCATCCTCCCATAAAACCAGCAAATTTAGACAATTAAAATCCTTCTGTTCTATTCATATCTATTGAATTCAGAGCTAACAAGCATGAAACTTTGAATTAAATGTCTAGACCTTGGAAAACTTTACCCTTTACACAGAGATGAAAAACTAATAAAGCTGGAAGGAAACAATACATTTTTAAAGCTGACTGAGACTCAGAACATCGGGTTAGGACTGCTCAAAATGCACTCACTGCCACATCATTTTGACAGTACAGCAGTGTCTCAGCAGGTTGTAATGCAACTCCTTGGTATTTCTAAGTGCACTGGGCCTCTTGGATCACTCTCTGGGAAGAGACGTCAGGGTTGTTATTACAAAGTTGTTTACATTTAATTAAAACGGTCAACTTATCTGAGTTTCCATAAGGTTAATAAACCCAGCAAATTTCTACAGGAATTATAATTAGAGCATATACGTTCTAGTAACTTTCCTCGGTTTCTGCAAGATTTCTATAAAATATTCAAGCCCATCAAATATTGAAGATGTACACTTAATGATCTAAATGTTTATTTTAGAATGAGTTTTTTGAGTCTGAGAACTTTTTCTGTAAATACTTACATTCAAAAGAAAGTTTGGCATAGGTACACTTTAGCTAGAGGCGCTTGTAAAGATCTGATGACCTTTCATTCAGCCTGACTAGTTTATAGTAAGGCTCTGCAGTCTTTACAGGTTTAATCTCTTCAATAGCTTCAGGTTTTTGAATCCTGCACTTCTACCGCCTAGAGGTATACTTCTTTGTGACCCTGCACAATTTCTAGGCAATTTATCAGCCACCATTCCAGTAACAACAGCAGCAGTATTTTCACACTCGCGGGCCATTTTCCTCCACAACATAGTCATTGTGGGATCCCACGACTCTGTGCACACCTTGATCCATAACGATGATCTTCTGAAGCACCGCCTAGACTGACAGAGCTAAGCACACCCTCCAGGTGCTTCCCTCCTCCTTATCCAAGATGAGACACGGAGATGTCCGGATCCTCCAGTTGAGAGCTGCTGTGAGAGGGACACACAGGCCAACAAGCTGGAGTAGGGCTGGGACTAGCTAGATGCCAAGTGGATCAGGTCCCCTGGGCATGGCAGTGAGTACACTGGCTTCCTGGCCCCGAGACAACCCATGCTATTTTCTACCGAACACCACTTGCTGATGATATCAGCAAGGCAAGGCCCACAGCCAGCTCGTGCATTATGTTGCTGATGTTACAGAATCAAATTTTATAGGAGAAGGCAGCTGGAAGAAGCCTCAAGAGAAACCTAGCTCACCTCTCTGTTCAAACACAAGATCAGCAATGCTTGCGTCATTTTGACAGATGCTCACCCAACTTGTTTGTAAAGCCTTCCAATATCGAAGGGTCCCTAATCTCCCCAGCAGGTCTTGACTATTCTTACCATTATACAGTCTTTTTTTTCCCTAATGACTAAGCTGTCTTTGCAATTTAAACCTATTACTTTTTGTCTCATGCAAAGCAAACTATTTATTTTCTCCCTTTTATGTATTTAAAGTCAACTTTGTCTTCCCTTAGTCTTTTCTTCCACAGACCATTCATTCACTCTTCTCCCCCATATCATGGTTTCTGGAACTGTAACCATTCTGCCTGGTCACGTCTGGTCCCTCTTTCTTATAATCTGCAATTACAGTTTTCCAGTCAAAGTGGCACCCAGTTCACAATGGTTTCATCAGAAATAACGTTTCTGTGGTTTGCTTATAAGAAAGTACCGTGAAACAGTACCAAAAACCCAAGTCAACAGACACGTTGAATATAATTTCCCTCCTGTTCAAAGGTCTATTGTTCAGTTACAGAAGGAAGTTAGACATATTTGCTATGATTTGCTGTTAATAAGTCTGTGGTCTTTGTTTACTTCCACATGCCTGTGCATCGTCTCCTTAATTTTTTGTTTTGGTACATTCTGAAAAAATAAAGTTAAGCTCCACTGTCTCTATCAACCTTTTCCTCTTTAAAAAATATGCACTAGGTTTCCTTTTTCCAGCAGTCTAATACTTTTCCTGCCATCTGTAAATTCTCAGAATTATCCATAAGCAGCCCCTATTTAAGTATTCCCCAGACTTCTTACTTATTGGAAGACGAGGTCTTGCCCTTGTGTCACTGGGATTACTTATGGTGACACTGACCAAGTTGGCACTTTTAGTGAAGAAGTGGCTTACTGCCAGAAAGCAGTAAGCACTGTAATCTTTGCAACTTCACCTGCTAATAACTTGCCTCTGTTGTGTAACAGGACAGAGGCCATCTTCTTACTGCCCCGGTCATCTGAGGTCCACCAGGTGACCGCTACTGTTCGTCACGAGAAGCTTTTCATTGTTTTCAGTCTTCACATATTACAGTTTTATTCTTTTCTCAAGTTTAAAAATTACTCCCTGCATTTGCACTAGACTTGCTGTCTGGGCCTGCTACCTCAGATCTAGAAATTGCCCAAAATTCCAGTATTCCTCCTTATAAATCAAAAACCTTAACTGAAAGTAATCAAGTGAATTTTAATAACTGTGACACTTGGGCTGAAAAATATAGGATTAGATCTTATCTGTTACTTTGTCAGGATTCACATGTTAAAACCAGAATCTTCCTAAAAAGAAACTATTTCTGTTCCTGCCCAGCAAGGGCAATATATCAGCTAAACCGAGCGTTCAACCAGACACGCGTGTCAGCTGCGTAGGACCTCTTCACGTGTGTTTCAGTGCTGACTGGTTTTGGGGATATGTAGAAATCCATCAAAACAGGAAATGGCATGTCCCGTTAGCTTTCTGTGTGGGACACAAGAGGACAGCCAGCAGCATAGAAGTCACAGCCCTGCCCATTTCTGCGGCGATCCTGGTAGTGCCACGCTCTGGAGGTGTGGACCCCTCTGCTGTGTGGTCTGCACAGCAGGTCCAGGAAAGAGACGGCGGGGCACAAAGACCTCTCAGCTGGAATTCCCTTTTCCCTGCAATTCGGGGCATCAGAAACGCTCTGTGACACTCCTCAAAAATATCTCCTGCAGAAGTCTCAAAAGTCCATGAAATTTCTCCTTTACATTCACTTATTTCAATGCATTAAGTAGATGCTAAGGGTGTTTTTTCCCTCCTCAGTTTTATTTTCAGGCCAAGTTGAAGGATAAACCTATCATGTTTCTGACCCACTAGAAAAGCTGCTTTAGTGTTGCAGGAAATGTAATCTGTATGGCCGACATGAAAGTGTTATAAGATGTGAGCTGCAGAGATTTTGGAAGGTTGTGTCTGAGCCACAATATCCATTCTTTATTACTAGGCTTTGCAAGCTAATATCCTCTTAGCCTAATTTAAAATCATTAATTAAAACTGAGTTGAAACTGATGTGTAATGTAATAAGGACAACAGGTCCCACACCAAAAAGAAGAGGAAGAGATGTCCATGTATTCAAATTTGCTCTGCTTTTCTTGAATCAGAATTTACTGTACAGCATGATCCTAATTTAGTAGAGTCCTCAGATTTGTGCAGTTTACACCACATTTTGATTGAAAATTAGTAATTACTATGAAGAAACTAGGAACCAGGCAGGCAGCTAGCAGGGTTTTTTTTGAGCAAATTATAAACACCCTCACTGTATTTCTTGGTCCTGCAATGCACGGGGTATATCACATCAACGCAGTAAGGCAAATCTGTTGAAATCAGTTGGAAATCCTGACTAGCACAATATGAGCTGTTGCTGCAGTGTAAGAAGTTCTTCATCTCAGCAAGTGATATGCTACAACAGGTTTTGTGAAGCAAATTCATTTTCTCCTCCCTGCATGCTGGGGTGGAGGTGGGGAGGAGGATTGGGAACAGGGAGTAGAAAAGATGGTAGAACAGGGAGGGTAAAGAAGTTAACATTTTTTTTTTATTAAATCTTTGCTAGTTTTCAGCGGGTGTAAAAAATAGTTAAATTCCCTAATTAAATTATAATTCCAATCTTAAACAATAAAAAGAAATCCTGTAATAATCTATGTGCAGTGCCTGACAGCTGGGCCGTCTGATCCTTGCAGTCTGCTTACAAATTGGTATTAGTGGCACTAATAAAGCTGATTAATGTTGTGACTAGAGACCCACTAACCTGACACTGCCAGCTGGGCGCACAAAGGCTGTCAATCTACATGGCAGCTGTTAAACTACGAGCGCCGTAGCCTTTAATTTACATTTCAGCAACCTCCACACTGTAATGCATTTTAATGGGCACGAATAAAAACCGCTGGTGACGTGCAGGAATTTCACAGGATATTGGTGTGTACACATTATATTAGTAAAACACCCCTTATCAAAAGACCAGAGATAAAGCCAATTCTTTCCTCAGTTACATTTCTTGAAACCTGTAGCAGCTCTGTCATAACCGATGCAATTATTGCGGATTGCCACCGATACGGCTGAGGGCGCATTTTCAGCCCGTCTACCCACCCTTAATAGTTATGATAGCTTATTAATTTTCATTAATGCAAATAGCTATGAAGATACTATCTGCATCTTAACAGCATTTTCCCACGACTGCTTTGCTTACAAGTACTTTGGAGGGTCCCAGAACAGGTCCTGTCCATCATTCAGAGGCCTTTAGCAAGTCACCCTTCTGACACTTTTTGGAGAGCCCACGGCTGGACCAGGAGCCCAAGCAACCCGTTCCCTTAACCATGGTATTTTCTGATGAGAGGATCGCTACGTTGCCGGTGCTCTAACTGTACTGTGGGTAAACTACATGTAAACAGAGATTTATAGGCTTTTAAGACTATCAGTCCAGGACCTTCTATAAATATTCAGCCCAACTGATCCACTTACTACTTAAATGCAAAGAATTTACGCTAATGATACATCAGAGTGACTATCTTAAAACAACAGAGTGAAGATGTACAAAACAAATGTTCCAAGGATAGTCCGCAGAAAATAGGGTCTACTTTCTTTGACCCTACAAAAAGCATAGTTTAGCATGGTAAATACTTTGCTGTTTTGTAAACTGTATTACAGATGCAGAAATTCTGGTGAGCATTTCCTTAGGGCAGAGTTCTTGGTAGATTTTTTTTTTTTTTTTGCATTTTTTTAAATTCTCTAATCATTGACTGTCTTGTTCCCAAAATGCCCAAGAACATTACCAGAAAGACCTTTCATTTCTCTATTGTGACATCCTGGCAACTTTCAAAATCTAGGATTTTTAATTTTTATTTTTTAAGGGGCCAGAAAAGAAGTAAGTGGCAGCAGAAAAGATGATGTGAAAAGGAAAAAAAATACAGACCCAGAGTTTTTATATTACCAATTCTAAAACCATATTGTAAATACAACATCATCACAAATACTCAAAGACTAAATTCTTAATCAGACTGTGACTATAAACTAAATATGTCTGTCTGAGGAATTCAGTCTCTCTTTACTGAGCCTTTGCTGTCAAGAATAGATTTCCCTCCCTCTCAGGTCCCAGTAGGCAGGTGAGCATGTACCTATTTCTGAAAAAAATCAGAGTTAAGCAACCTATAAAAAAGCCTTGTGCTAGAATTCAGTGGGTGAGCTAAGATTTAAAATCAGGTCTATAAACTCTTGTTCCTATTTCTGCATTACTTGACAAGTCTTCCATTCTCAAACAACGAATCGAAGAAATTTTTTTACTTTTTTTTTTGCACTGACTTTGCAAAGAGGACAGGGACAAAAGAGAACGAAGGACACAGCAGGAGCTAGGTTAGCATACGTCTGCACAGCCCAGCTCATGCACCTTGGTCTGCTGTGCATGGCTGTTGCTTCCAACTTGCACAGTATCAAGTTTAAAGGCAAGTAAAGAGACCATGAAAGGAGCAATGTCTCTACACTGCTTTGAGTACAAAAATGAAGGTACCCTCTTGTCACGTCACCAGTCAGTGCTCGTGCCTTCCGTCTTTGCTTTTGCCATTTCACAGAAAAAACTGTGGAGAGGGGACCTGACTTCCTAACCCTGAAATCTTGCTATTCTTGGTGATATAAATATAATTTCTTATCAAGTATAATAGTAATAAAAACGAGAGAGGAAAAAGCTACCAGAAACTGTACTGTATAGTCAGCAGAATAGGCAAAATTGTACCCAACTAGCAGGCTGAGGTTCATTAACTCATACTGGGCTAATTGGGTTTCTGTCAACTGGGGAATCTACTGCACCTTGTACTCTCAGGCTCGTACAGTCTTTTATACAATACTCATTCCTAACACAACTCTTCTCTCAGCGATTTCAGGCCCAAATGTTGCAATCCTGAGCTGCCCACCGCTGCCTCCCAACAGGGCTAAAAGACCCCCTTCTTCACAAGCGAGAGAGACCTTTCCTCAGGAGACTCTCGTTTAAACCACGGCAGAACTTCCTTTGTGATCTGGACTAGGGTAATGTAGCAGGGCAACGCTTTTTGCAACACCGGTTCACTGTCGTTGCTCCGTATCGTGAGATCGTTTCAGCCTCTGGAATGATCAAACATTTCTCTCAGTCCAGCTCCAATTCCCAGGACAGTATCGTATGGAAAAGCAGAGCTAGTATATAAATCCAAATCTCCCCTTTCCCCAGAAATTTTGCAAACCAAAACAGGAGGAGTAAGATGACAAATAACATACATTATAAGTATTGCAGTGTCATTAAGTCCCACAATGCTTTTACATCAGCTGGGGAGGGGGAAGGGAGGACATAGGCAATAAAATCTGTTAACACTGCTAAAATGCGAGGCCAAAAGAAAGACGAAAATCCGAGACTAACGTCTCAAACAGGCTCTGTTAGAAGTGGAGAGAACCATGAAATCACCTGCTTATTTTTCTAACTTCCATCAGATAACAGGACTCAAAGGATTGTATAAATGCCAAGATAGATTAGATACAATAGATAGAATCAATTGTTTGTTCAGACCTTGCTACAAATATGCCAGTCAAATGCATATGTAGTCCTATATGGACTACATGCGGAGAGATGTAAATGCCGAACATGAATAGATTGGGGCTGACGACATCCTTAGCCTGCAATCTTTACATGACATTTCCTTTCCCTTCTCCGTATTTCATAACATCACGTTAGTGAGAATTAGTGAGAAACAATCTCTCTCTGGATTTTTTTAGTATAGCAAGAACAAAAGTAAAGTTGCGCATTTTAGTACAAAACTAAATGTAGTTACTTTAGATGATCTCTAACAACTAATAGAAGCACTAACTGCTAAAATGAGTAACTCTTGCATTAGAAACTAAAGCAGTGAGCTTCACCTTATCAAATCAAACTGTGTCCCGCTATTAACGGAAGCATCTTGTCTTCACATACCCACTCAAAGGTTTCACTGAGAGAAGAGCTTACGTACAATGTTTCTCCTTTCCCAGTTTAATTTTCGTGAGTTCTTACTGATAGGGGTCAAGTAAAATAACATTTCATAAGCAGAAGTTTATGACTAGGTTTTCTTGCCAGAACAGAATGGCATCTGTTCCTATGCATGTTTAATTTAAATATTTTTCATGAATGTGGGATGATGGTATAAATATTTGAAATCATCAATATAGTAGACTGCACTATAGCATGGAAAGGCTGCTGCACAGCTGCTGTTAAATTATAGATTTCTTATGCAATGAATACGTTTAACTTGTCTTTGGAAGAAATAAAAAATTATGCTTTCTATCTAAAATATTTTGTCAGATCCTTAAGAGACCTTCTTCACGAGACCTACAGCTTATAGACCACTGTAAGGATAACTCCGTGACCCCATTATGGATGACACTTACAGAGGGTGAACTGTTAGAGCCAGGGCAATAGCACACTGCACATGGGGTTCAGTTTCTTCTTTTTGTCATCTTTAATCTCCCCTTCTTCCACTCATGAAACTGTTCTCACTAAAAATAACTCCCAGTTCCCATATCTTGGTCTGTGATCTGATTCTCCAGTTTACATTCTGGATAACACACATCTCCCCAGTGTTGACTTGGAAAAAAAAATAAATAAAACCAAACATCGCAACAACAAAAACTATTTTTGCCTTCACCCCCATCCCAGAAACACGATGATGTGCCAGTTTACATAATCTGTAAAAAATTTGACAACCAAGTTTCAGAGGCAGATGAGACTCTCCCGTATATACAATTCACTTAAAACAGGATGGAGAAGATTTTGTTGAAAGAAACCGAATCTGGGGTGTGGGGGAAAGGAGGCACTGGAGTGTTTCATGGTATTGTTTATGCTGCTATCCAGAAGCTAGGATGATTTATAGTAAATATGACATTGGCAAGATTCATGGTTTAACAGAGAGAAAAGTAAATATTTTGCTATCGTCCAATTAATCAGATAACCCTTCTGTAAAAAAAAAAATTAAAAAATCATCACCTCATTTTTAAAGCATTTCTTGCAGAAAAGCTCTTCTCATTGCAGGGTGTGTTTATGTGCTGTTACTGTGATCTGAAAATTAACTCCTACAGATAATGGTATCTTTGGAGTCTTCGCCTTACAAGGCTTACAAAAGCTTTTAGGCTTTTTAATTGTTAAAGCTAATTACAGGTTATATAATTTTACCGTGCTATTCATTTTGGTGATTATTTGTTAGCACAAACCACATAAATGCCGTAGCAATGGGGAAGGCAATATGTGTAGTGAAATATTATACACGTGGTGGCATAAAGCTTTATTGGCGTGAGCTACGAGTGGATGCATTACTCATGAATGGTGAAGCCAGCAGTAAATTAAGAAGGTGGGCCCAAGTCAGTATTAGTCACCTCAATACCACCATATGCCACCAGATTTTGTGTTATGTTTTCACAGAAACGTTATTTCTAAAATTTGCAGAGAATTTGTAAATGGTCTTCAACTTCAAAACCTCACGAACGAAGACGAAGGAGCCAAGACGCGTGCAACTCACCTCGCCCCTTCCAAACTTTAAATCGTGAAGACGTTGATCACAAGTGTGGCTCCGGGGGGGTGGGACCAGCCTCTATCGAATGCCACGAAGACACCCTGCTTGTTTCTCCTTGCAAACCTTAGATCCCAAACCGCTTCCCACCTGCCGAGGGGAGGCTCGTGTGGCAGGAGCATCTGAAGAAGAGAGTATGAAAACCGCTGGTCCCGACCCAGTGCGTCACGCTTGCACACTAAATGCTGCTACTTGGAGGAAGTTGCAGAATACAGGGAGTAACTACGGATATTATCCCTCTTTTAAAAGATGAGCTTGTAAGAGGCGGGTGCAGCCCATAGACGCCGTAACAGAGGA
>NW_010547905.1:0-1392 GCF_000687285.1 Phaethon lepturus | reverse complement strand
GACGCCACGGCCCCTCATCTGAGGACGTGCCGTCAGGCGGGGCGCGAAGGCCCACCAGGACGCCCGTCCCCGAGGGGACGCTGCGCTAGCTTGAGAGCAGCGGAGGGCGGCACGAGGAGGGTGACAGCGTCCCTCACCCCTTCCCCTCCTGCCGCGGCCAGCGCTCCCGGGCCAGGAGGAGCTGCCCGTGTCCGTGCCTGCCCAAGCAGCCGCACGGTCCCACCCCATGGCTCACACCCAGCCCACAGCCGAAAGATGCCCCTCTTTGGGGGTTTTCATTTCCCAAGGCCAGGGGAATTGTGGAGACATTTGCCCCACAGTCACGTTAAAGCCAACGTGACCTGGTGCTGCTGCTGAAGGTAATCCCTGCTCCCACCCCAATCCACCCCTTCCCCGTGGCTTAATTAAGCCAGAAAATTCTTTATTGCCTTAAAAAAAACAAAAACAAAAACAGAGAGATTGATTTCAAAGCTGGCTGGGATTAATTTAGGAAATGCACAAGGGTTTACACCAGTTTAAACATTTAGAGACTATTTAAGCTTATGCAATTTGCAGCAGAGACAAGGCCTGAGATTAATTTCTAGGGCAGGGAATTACTGTGCACAGAGAACCGCTCCCTCCTCCCGTCCCCACTACGTCTCTCCGGATGCTGCAGAGCGCTACGGCAGCCCGGGTCCCGCAGCTTCGCTGTTTGCTCCACCGCAGGCAGCCCGAGGCAGAGCTGAGCTCCCCCCGGGGCACCAGCAAGGCAGTTTAGCTCTGTCCTGATGGAAGCGGTGCAGAAAAGCTCCGCTGCAGCTGGGCAGAACAAGCAGCCCGAGGCAAAGGGGGGCTGCAACCACAGAGAAGGAGACTCCTCCACAGCAGGGCCGGTGCTCTGAAGCCCCTCACCCGCTCCCACCATGCTCCCGTACTCACGTTTTATCCGTGACTCCGTCATGCTCCGTGTTTTCAGCTTCCCCACCAGCAGAAGGCAGTTGGCAGCTTCCTGTGTCTCAAACCCGGGGATCCCTGGGGAACCTATTTTTACACGTTGCCTTTACTTTCACAGAGAAGACTGTTTTTCTAGTTTGGGTCAGGAAGCCAACGCTGGGGGCAGCGAGGTGGAGGAGATGCTCTACAGCAGCCGTGGGGAAGGTGAGACAACAGTTCCTCGCAGGCAGATAATCACCTGCCTGAGCTTCGCTTCCGAGAGGCCAGCAGACAGCAGGCGCTGCGCTTCCATCGGTGCTCAGGACCGTCCCTATAGAGGTTGGAGCCGGAGGGAGCGCATCCCAGGTTCCGCTCCCCTCCACGTCTTCCTTTGTGACCTGCAAACGGGAGGACATTTTACATCAGCAAAACAGTCTTAGAACACTAAACCATCCCACCGCTACTTCCCCTTGTGTTACT
>NW_010547904.1:0-2891 GCF_000687285.1 Phaethon lepturus | reverse complement strand
TTCCAACCTTAGTGATTCTGTGAAAACAATGTCTCCCCTCCACCTACAGCTCTTGGTGACAGTCTTCCACCTCACACAACAGAATGATGCCTTAAAGCCTGTTTGAGTAGCATGCGTGATAAATGGTTTTCCCTCTTCTCTACCTGCTTTTACAGCCTGCTCCAATACTGGGCTGACTTCGAACATGGCTGCTGCAACCCTGTTGCCCCCTCACACGTTCACAGGCACACAGCAGAACAAGCGAGAGGCAATGGTCACAAACTGCAACAAGGGAAGTTCTAAGTAGGTACAAAGAAAACGCTTCTCACAGTGACAGCAGTTAGGCACTAAAAGAGGTTGCCTGGAGAAACTGGATTTCCCATCCTTGGAAGAATTTCAAAACTAAATGGGACAAGTCCGCGTGCAGCCTAACCTAACCTCGAAACTCACCCAGCTTCAAACAGGAGGTTAGGCTAGATGACGTCCAGAGGTCACCTCCGATTTCATTTTTCTTTCCTTTCACCTTCTCCAGCCTTTCTGTCATTTGCATAGCAAAATAACAGCTCCCATAATAGCTTTCTAGCCACCCAAGATTATTTCCCTCCCAGACAGAATCCAGAGCTGGAACCAGAGCCCAAGGCAGCAGCCAGCCAAGCTTTCACTGCCCTAACAGCAGTTGCTAAGTAGCACGGCTTTCAAAACTACTGCTAAAGGATCAGCTACAGGTTCCCAAATCAAAGAAAATAAAGCTCAGTTAAGATAGATGCTGGCAATCTCTTAGATGCACAAGCTGCCAAATAAGTAGGCTTAATTTCTTCCTGTCGGTGAAATGAAGTAAAACAAGATGAAAATCCTCTCTACATTATTCCTGTCAGTCTGATTCTCCTCCTCAGCCGTGTCCCTCAGGCAGACACAGAGATGGCAGCTGTGCATCTCAGAGAGGAGGGAATCCACTACCCACATACACAAGTGAGAGCCCAGCTGACAGCTTTAACACAGGAGCTTTCTGACTTTCCATGAGAAGTACACTTGCTCAGCTTCGAAAGAGTAAAACATGGCAAAGCAATAAAAAAAAAAAAGAATGGGAAAAAATATCAAAGAACAAACAAACATGTAGATACAAGTAAAACAAATCAGCAGTTAGACAAATGATACTGCCAAGCATGACACAGGATTCCCCAAACAGCAGGGATACAGAACAAATACCATTTCAAATTATGAAATTTAGAGACGGGTTTTTAGAAGATTTCTGAAGAGTTCAGCGCTGCTCTACGAGTTGAAACAACCTGCAAGAGTCATAGGAGAGCGGACATGCATGCATGTAGCATCCATGCAAGCAGAAGGAAAAGTGAACTTAATATAAACTACAGGGAGTGATACAACCTCACAATAAAGTCATGCTAATTGGTGACCAAAGACTGAAGCATTTAACTGAAGATGCTTATTACACAAGTCTCCTCACTGCCAACTCTAAGGTCCCAGGTGTCTACCAGGACCCAAAAAACAAGATAGAAAATGAAAACCGAGGGTGCACTTCAACATAGAACTATTCTGGAATAGTTCTAACTTAATTCCAAAACAGGTCCTTTATTTAGGTAAGAAATAAGTGACCTGCTCAAAAGTAAGTCTGCTGCAAGGGCAGGAGTCAAAACTGTATCACCAAGATCCTCCACGTTTGATTTAAATACTGGTCTACTCTCACAATCCTTACTGTATCCCACTGTATGTTAAAAAAAAAAAATCAATTAAACTGAGCTGAGTTGGGGGGGAGAACAGCATCGCAAATGATAACTGCTTACTGCACTAAACCTCTCCTGTCTCTCCAACAGCTAAAGTTATAGTCTTACATCACAGTGTGACTGGAAATACTACTCAAAACGGAAGAATTTTCCCAGAGTAAGTACTAAGTACCAAGAACATTTAGCTGTCGTCATTGGTTAACAGTCTCACAGGACAGAAATGTTAGAATCCAGTTCCCTAAGTTCTCCAGCACGTTACATTTAAAGGCTGTTCTTAAATTAAGATCCAGTGAAAGAAGAAAGATTTTCTAGAATTACTGCTAACAAAAGAGCCTGGTATGTTTTAGGCTTCTTTTTAATGATAAAGTTATACATATAATTACTTATATTACAAGTAATATAATAAACTAAGAGTTGAGAATCAATTTTAGAGTCAAGTAGATGACATGCTTTAAGCATCATTTATTGCCAACTTGAAGACAACATTTGTGAGTCTGACTATAGAACAGGCACATTCACACAGATTTGTACCCAAGGAATCAAAGCAAGTGTTTCCTTGGTTTCTTCCAGAGTCAGACTGACATTGACACAGACCTCTCAGAGCCCACTTGTTTCAGCTTTCTAAGCCAAGACAACACTGGCGATGGAGCGGAGCACTTATCTTGTTAGACACAACAAGCAGGAGGCTATCCTTCTGTTTATCCTTCTGCTCAAGGATTAGCAGAATATCTATAGAGATATGCAGAATGTTTTCAGATATTAAAGAGTGATTATGAAGAAAGCAGAACAATTCCTATGATCAACATCTGAAAAATAGCAACAGATAAGAGCTCTTTTAGGCTGAAGTTGTAGCCCCACAGGTCGTTCTGCAGTAGCAGAAAGCCTGCTCCTCTCAAGGAGAACATCAAGTCATTCTGAGTTACTGCAAGAACGCTGCCTAGAAACACACAGCACAAGCGACACCAAAGATGCTGTTTCAGCACAGACTTTATTTACAGTCTTTCCTCAGTTAAGCAGACACAATTTATCAAGTAACATTTTTTCGCCAAGTACATTTGTATTGGGTTTGCGGTGCAAGGTTTTGGTAGCGGGGGCCGCAGGGGTGGCTTCTGTGAGAAGCTGCTCGAAGCTTCGCCTGTGTGCGACAGAGCCAGTGCCAGCCGGCTACAAGAC
>NW_010547903.1:4777-10446 GCF_000687285.1 Phaethon lepturus | reverse complement strand
GGGAGGTCGGCGGGGGGCTGCGGGGCTGGCAGCGAGGAGGCCCTGGAAGGAAAGGGAGGTTCGGCGCCTGAAATCAGCTCCCCGGCTGCCCAGGCGAAAGAAAGAAAGAAAGAATAAAAAAAACATATATAGCAAATAAGGTTTTCTTGGGGTGCCGGTAGGGAGACATGCGTGGGCTCCCCCCTCCTTCCCCTGCTCGGCTTTTGGGCTTCCCCAGCCAGCGAGGAAGGAGGCGGAGGAAGGCTTCGGGCTGGGGTAGTTCTCAGCAGAAGTACTTAGCCATGCCTTTCTCTGGCTGCCCCTCACCGCTGCCCGCAGACCTTGACAGGGCAGAGCCCCATGAAAAGCCAATTTTCCTTTGGGGGGACCCCGCCTCCCCCCCAATTCCTCTCCAAATCGCACAGAAAGCGATTACTGCAAGCTTTTTCTGGTACTCACGGGCAGGTAGGATGGCTCCTTTGTGCCTGATAGCGTGAAATCATGCGCGCGTTTTTTCATCTGGAGAAAGGTCATTTAACGCCCCGGATAAATCCTGGATGCTTTCCTGGAGATATAAGTAGGAAGCTCCTAAACCTGCGCGAAATGATTGCGTTTCCTCCGTCCATCAGTTGTCAAGGGAGGTGCAGAGAGCAGAGGTAGGCTGGAGAAGAAAGAGGGTTTCACCGTAACTAGAAGAGTGTTTCACCGTAACTAGGGAGAAAAGAAAATACTTCCCTGCCCTTTAAAATAGGAGCTGTTGGCACAACCAGGACAAGCAAACTGAATCCAAATTGAGTCCTCGCCAAATTATGCCTTAAATTATAACTCCGCTGTGGATGCTATAAAATCAAGTTTAACTTCTGCTTGATGGATTCGGAGAAAGAATACAGTATTAATAGAACTGGGAGTTAATAAAACAGGACACACTGCTCGCTTTAAAGGCATTTCCCGACGAGAAAACAGACCTGAATTTAACTGCTTTCCTTTGAAGAAAAATAGGACTGTTTTACAGAAAAAAAATTTATCATGCAAATAAAACAAAAGCAAAGCAGAAACATGTAAGTACAGTAGTTTGGGAAAACTGCCATATTAGGAGGAGCAGGAATATTTGATTGTAAATCAACAACATCTGGTTGATAAGAAATGACATCTGCGTATCCGTCTCTGTCAAAACATACGCACTGACAAACGCATGAATCCCTACAGACACACGCGCGCTCGCACCCCAGCAGACACACGCGCACGCACACAGACACCACTACATATTTTACACACCCCCTTACACATTTTACATACACTTAACCCCCCCCATCCCCGACACACACGTTCCTCTTCTTGCTGCACTGAATCGTTGGGGGAACAAATAAAGAGTGGCTGTAGCCCCAAGATAAAGACCCAACCGAGAAAGAGCGAGCCATAAAAATAAACCAGGGAATGATCTGCCCTAAATGGCATCTCCCTCCAGGGAAGGGAATAAAATTTGTAGCTTGCCCCAGTGCAGATGGAGGATAATACGGGGGCTGAGGCGGCGCGCAGCTGATGCTCTTGCAGACGCTGGCTCTGCGGAAGGGGTAACATCCTTCAGCTGAGCCGAGTGGCAAGTGGGGCCTTTTCCACAGGCGGAAAGCCGAGTTCAGCTTTCACAGCTGAGATGTTGCTTGCCAAAACATATTTTCATGTTGCAATGCGGACCACGTTTCCCGTCACCATGAACGATTGCAGTCCCACCGGTCCATGTCGGTCTGCCTCGAGCTGCCCAAGGAGGGGCTGCCCGTCCATCCCCACGTCTCTTTGGCAGTGCACTACCTATTTTTTGCCATTTACAGCCCTCTCCCTCTCACTTCCACCCATCGCCTGTAGCGCATCCCTCGTGCAAACTTTCCTATCTGCGCAATCACACGCAGTTTGTAGGCACCAACATACTTTACACATGGTCTTCATACACCCATGTATCTGACACACACACTTATATATACACAAACAAATTTAAAAAACAAGCCCGTGTTTTAGGCTTCAAGAGCTGTGTTGTGGGTGAATTATATTACGGTATTAATTGTCTGACTTGCCCACAAACGCGTTTGAGTCTATGCTTACACAGCTTATAGAAATACCTGCCTGATTTCAGATCCATCAGTTTATTTCAATAGCACAGCTGCAATCTCCATGTAGGGCTTGTGCTTATTTCCCCTGATATTTTAGGCAGCCTGAAAAGATACTTAAGCACGTTGGGATCTCCCCTTCCCCAGCTCTACTCCCCAAAAGGAGGCTTAAGGTATGAAGAAAGTTTTGGTAAAGTTTTCAGTGCGGTTGTCAGCAGCTCGGTTGACCACCTCCCCCCTCTCTGCAACCCTGAAAAAATACCCCAGAAATATTGAGGTGTTAAAATAGGTCACGTGCACATTTCATTTCCTTGCCATTTACACAATGGGTGCTTGCAATCAGGTTGATTCCCAAATATTAACTTCCCCTGCAGTTAAGTACCATTTTGCTGTAGCTTAAATCATTGTGTTACTAGCTCGTATTTATTAGGTACTAGCTCTCTGCTTAGGACCAGGAAATGAACCCTAATAGACAGAAATAATTAAGGTTCTGCCCTCATGAGGGTTCTTTCAAAAGCAAGAATTCACAACAATTATTCTCATTAATTTTTACAACCTACTTTCCCCGTTAGCTGGACTTGGGCTTTATATTGGTTTTCCCCCCTCAGGATATCCGGTTTTATGCAGATTTTTTTTTCCCCTCTGAGTTATTCAACATTCTTGGTAGCCCAAATTCTTTTTGAGGGAACATTAGTCCCAGCTGGGATGCTATAGGCACCCAGAAATGCTATGTGCACCATAGCAATGCAGAGAACCAGGGAAGCGCCCGACTGAAGACTGATCTGATGCGTTCCCAGACAGCCGGTGGGCATAGAGGAACGTGCTGCTGGGCTTTCTGAAGGTCATCCCACCCCCAGGAAGACCCCTGTACTAAAAGAGCGCTGTTGAGTTGGTCAAGTCAATTGGTGCTCCATCCTGCCAAATTTTGGGGAGCTGCCTGGGCGGCTCTCCTCCGAGCACGTGGGCCTTTTGCCTCCCTGTCGAGGCATCTTGCAGGGCTGTGTAGGCATAGCTCCTGCCGGAGGCGGGCAGCTCCTTGGGCTCGGGTTGTTTTGCCCTCAGAGCTCAGTTCTCCTTGTCTTTGGTTGCAGGTAGCCACCTCCATCACTTCAGCAGAGGCCACCGATGTGGTGGCCCGGCTGGCATGCCATGGAGTGCCTCTGTGCAGAGACCGGACCTGGTCCAGTCTCCCGAGGCAGCCCTGCAGGGCTGTGTCCCTCAAACCCTCCCTTCCCAGCCTGGGGCCATTGGCCTCGTGTCTTCCCATCTCCATCGCAAGAAGGGGCAGCCTCTCTCCTTAGTCAGGGCAGGCTCCTCTCTGAAGGGGGGGTTCCCCAAATGCTGAGAGAGGCAGGGCTCCCTGGGGTTAAGTGTTAAGTGAGGTGAGACCATGTAGCTCCTCTTCATCACCAGGACTGGTGGCTTCTGTGCAGCCCGCGGTCGCTCGGGGACCGCAGTGAGCTCTCCTCCTCTCACTGACCCTCGCCGGGGCTCCTCACAGCTCAACTCTCAAATACTTAGTCCCGTTCCAGGCTTTGGTGGGCGAGTGCTTCCTTCAAGAGGTCTTGTGTCCTTCATAACCTGTGTCTGAACCAGTCCTGTCTCCCTCTGCCCCTTTGTCCTCAGTCTTGTCCCTGCCTCCCTGCCAGCCCCGGGACAGGGTGCTCAGCCAGCCCTGAGCCCCCAGCCCCTTTGCTCCTCAACCCAGACCCCCTCCCCAAGCTCTGCAAAGATACCCTATCTCTCTCCAGCCTTGCTCCCAACCCACCTCCTTCCCCCCAACCCAACACTGTGCAAGGTCTCTCTCTTCTCATCCTTCATTCTTGTCTCCCCGTTCAGCCAACAGCCTCCTCAATGAGCCCCTCTGTCTCGCACCAGTTCCTCCGACCAGCCACTGGCTCCCAGTGCTTCCCATTTCCTTCACCGGCTTCTGGGTTCGGCATCTTCTCCCTGCTGCCAGCAGCTCCCCCTTCCCCTGGCCTTTACCTCGGGCTCTGAGTCTCAGGTCCCCATCCAGCTCCTCTGTTTGGCCCAGCCAGATGTACGTAGTCTCAGCAGGCACCTTGTCTTCATCTATTTCTTTCCTTCCCACCGCTCTGGTTTGGCTTCCTCCTCCATACTGACTTGGTTTCCACCTGGGGTAGGTGAGAGCGCAAAAGAAAAAGGCTCTGTGCTTTCAATCCTGAAGCCCAGCCTCCCAGTTGCTCCCAGCACACCCAGTTGCAACGGTGGCAGGGATGGTCCTGGCCCATCTCTGCCACGCTGAGAAGGACCGTGGTCACCTGCAGGGCAGGGACAACACGTATCGCTGTAGCACAAGGAGGTCCACGCATGCTCCGCCGGGGGCGATCGCCCCAACTGCTGCATCACTAAATGGGGTGACCTGAATGGTGGTTTTTTTTTCCCACCCGGGTTTTTAAGTTGCCCAAGGGGGGCAGATTTTGATAAGAAGTGAGCTCAGAAATGAAGGATCCCCCTCTGCAGAATGTGAAGTCCTTGTTCCAAAATGCCCAGCCTTTAGGACAGAAAAGCCTCCAGAAGAGCCCAAGAGGGTCAGGGTGGTGTGTTTTCCTTTAGCTGAAGTGCTCAAAAAAAAGTGGGACCAGTTTGGTTGATAGTAAAATAAGTAACTACAAAGGAGCCCAGGGCATATACCTGGTGTGGAACAATTCAGCTCTAACAAAGTTCTATAAAGTTAGAAGTAATTGAGAAAAATCTTATTATGGCAAGTGCTTGACAAAAAGTAATGCTAAGTGGTAATTAATAACAATATTAATGAGCCTGTAGACACACATACCCATATAAATACATGGCGGTGCAAGAAAATAAAAAAAGGGGTAAAGCATATTTCCTTGACCTAACTAGATGCAAAGCTAAATTTTATTATGCTGGAGCTAAAGATGCCATTGGAAATGTCTTGGCAGAAGTGCTTTGTGGTCAGTTAGCCCAGAGAAAGGAGTGCAGAGGAGCGGCGCTGAGATTTCATTGGGAACTGTCGCTTCCCGTTAAAGTGAAGATGAACCCATAGGTCAGACAAGCCCTGAAAAGTGTAAATCTGGAAGGCTTCACTCTGGAAAGCTCTCGTCTCAGAAGGGTCTGCAGCAGCTTTGGAAATCAGTGGTCAGAAGTGAACTCTGCCATCGGTTTCTTTCAGTAACAAATACACAAACAAAGCCCTACAGTTTTATTGAATCTGTGCTATATAATTTAGCCCTGGGCATTCTGTCTTAATGACCTTGCAGGACGTTGTATTTTTTTTTATTTTTCATGATGTAATTGTCATTTGACTTTCTGACAGCTTTTTCTTTCTCCCCTAGTGAGTCACAGTCAATTAAACAGAGTTTCGCTATGGCAAAGTTGATCCAGAACAAGGTTATTTCCACCCATTCGTTTGCTTTTCCACCTCTGAAATAGTTTGTCAGTCAGCTAAAAAGTGGCCAAACAAAATAGCTTCCACACGCTGTTTTCTAAAGCAGGGATTCACCAACTTTTTCTCTATTTTCTATTTTGTTGCGTATGGTTTTGTTAAATTTGGCTTGGACTCTGCTGGCTTAGTGCTAAGGCTGATGCCATGAGTTATCATCTAGGGAA
>NW_010547903.1:0-4746 GCF_000687285.1 Phaethon lepturus | reverse complement strand
TGCTGAAATCCATCACCAAAGAGCTGAGACCTAATTTAAAACCCTCTGTAGTCCCTGGTTTTTAGATGCCTTCGATCTAGCAGATCTCTAATTTTTAGGTGGCTGAAGTTAGCCATGCTTCACATGGGTCTTTCTGTCGCCGACACATAGGTTAATAGTCTTGCTTCTAAGAGTCTTCCCGATGAGGGTTAGGGGACTTCTCGACTCATAAAGCAACTTATTTGCAAGATCGAGGTCCCACATTTTCCTCCGTAGATACTTTGTCTGTCATTTTGTGGGTGAAAGGCTTGATTCATCAAACAGGGCATTCATCCGAGGTCCTTAAATTAGGGGCTAGCGTGTTGACGGCTCCTTCTCCGGTGAATGGAGAGCGCTGGGGACCTGTGAAGGCAATGCTACCCACCTCAGAGCCCCAGTGCCCTCTGGCAGTCCCCATCTCCCCCCACTGATTCCAGCAGGAACGCTGGGAGACGAGGCTCCCAGTGCAGGCGCCTTGGTTAAAATGCCTTCGGTTAGGTTGGGATGAATCTGGCCCTTTGTACATTTGTGTGCTGGTGCCAATACTGTAAATCCTTGCTCAGTGAAGGACTTCACTTATGCAAGCAAATATTGCCATTGGGTTCGGCAAGTGAGGACAACTCGTACATTTAGCATGCTTCAGAATGCAAATTGCATAGAGACATTCAAAAAGTTGAATAATGCCTATTATTCATTCTAGAAGTGCCACCACCTCTCTGGTGGAAACCGATAGGCAGTTTCTTTGCAAAATACACAGCTGGGGGTCTAATTATTCAGGGCTTTTAATTATAAAATGCTCCCCTGTTTTACTGCTAGAGAATGGCTCAAATGGCAAATTGGACCAAAGAGATTGTTTGTTCACCCTTCTCTTTGAAATTTGAAATGCGTGACAAAAAAGCACAATGCCCTGTTTACTTACTAAATTAGGTCCTGATTTAATGGGAATGCCCATGGGGACAAGCGTAGGGGTGATGGGGTCTTTGTGTGAGATTTGGGTGTGAATTAGGCAAAAATGGCAAATAAACAAATGGCCTTTGGAAAAAAAATATGCTAAGAGAGAAAATATAAGATGAGAAAATAGCAAAATGATCTGGTCATGCAGACACCTGGCGGGGTTTGCTATTGACACTAGCTGAGCCAGATTTTTCTCTTTGAATTTTGGCAAAGAGGTGGGTCCAGTTGTGTGTGCTTGACTTGGTGAACATGAACACCTCTGTTCTCCCGCCATTAATCTTGAGCTCTTTCCTTCCCGTTGGCCAACTTTCAGTAGGAAGGAAGGACAGTGTTTCCATAAAATGCGGTGAGCGCATGAAGTTCCTCCAACGGCAAACACAGGGTTGTCTCTCCTCCTGGGCAAGTGCAAGTGGCTCTCCCAACTCCTGGCTGAGGGCTCGCACTGACAGGCAGTGACGGAGAAAGAGAAGAAGGGGAGCTGTTGCTCTTCTGCCTGAACATTAGGGTGTTGCAGCTAGATCACACCTGATCCAGACTCAGTCCCGCTCTGCAAAGACACCAAAGCATTTGCATCACATTTGGCACGGCAGAGTGAATTTGTACAAGATCAGCAGGGCGTTTGAGGGTCTTGCTGGTCCACGGTTAATATTTGCTTAAATGACAACCCCTGGCTTGACAAAATCTACTCACCTAAGCCCTCAGGAGAGGTATGTGAAGGAGAGGATTGCACCTCTTTGAGCAGCACAGTTGCTTTGGATGAGGGTATGTTCTGCACAGCAGCTGCTTTGAATGTTTAACTTAGGTGTTGTAAGAGGACCAAAGTTAGGAGTCGGAGGGGTATTCGTCCCAAAAATGAAAACTTCAGATACTGAAGGTAGCCAAGTAAGTGAGCAAACTAGACCCTCTTAATTCCTTCCAGAATTCACGGGGAGACAAATATTCCTCCAGGGCACAATGGTCAGAGGTGGGGCTGCCCTCCAAGTACCTTAGGTAGTTAGTCCAAGCAGTGCTTGCAGGTGTGGGGCTGCTTGGGGAAGGGTGTCAGATGCAGAGCACCTGGGGTACATTGACCTGGTCTGAAATACAGAAAGGGTCAGCCTTGCTGGTCTGAGTGAGAGGATCCAGGGATTGAGAGGTAAGGTTTTAGCTGCATGCTGATGAGGAAATACTTGTTGGTGTCAGGGGGATTTGTTCAGGCAGTATGACTTTCGTTTCTGTCCCAACAGCAAAAAGAAAGTAAGTAACTCTAAGAAAGCAGATTTCCTCCAGAGAGGAATTTGTGTATGTGTGTGTGCAGTCCCATGTGTTAATTATGGGACGAGCCTGAGAGAAGCGAGAGGCTGTTGACAGGAGATATTTCTCCAGTGGAGAGATCTAGAGGAAAGCCCATCTGGAGCGGTCAATGCCTGAGCTGAAGGATGACTTGAGTTCCTTGAAACTGTATTTTCCCCCACGTCCCTGTTGGCTTGGGTTTAATAACAAATATCCCCTCTCTCCCAGGCCATGCCTTAGACTTGCGATGAACCCGTTGCATTTCCTTCCTTTCAGATCACCCAGTTAAAGATTGAGAACAACCCCTTTGCGAAAGGCTTCCGCGGCAGTGACGACATGGAGCTCCACAGGATGTCCAGGATGCAGAGGTAACGTGTGCTGCCGTTGTGGGGCCCCACTCAGGACCGCGAGAGCTGCCTGGGCTTTGCTTTGCACGTCACCTGGGGCTTGAGCTAAGCCAGGACTTACTGGCAGTCCTGTCTCTGGCATCTGCCTGTGCATTTTGCATCAAGCTGTTGAAATATCATCAGGACGTGGGGCCAAAATCCAGGACTTCCTGCTCTGAGGTGAATGCCTTAACTGCCGGGTTACAGAGGCAGGATCTTACTCGTGGGTTGTCCTCTTGGCCGCAGGGACCTTGTACTTCTTTCTGACATGTCCCCATCCACAACAACCTCTAGCTTTGTGCTAAACAGACGTCTCTGCGGCTGCATGTGGGCATAAACCTGTTTAAAGCAACAAGAGACTTGGACTAGCTCTGAGAAGCTCTGGTCATCGGGCTACTGCAGAAGAGCTGTTGGCTATTTTTTTTCCCCAAGTGGCAGTGCTTTAAAGACTAACCTCTCAGTCTTGTTCTGGGAGCGGGTTTGTTAAGGGTGCTCCAGCTGCCCCTGGAGATCTTGGTGTGGAAGGTCTTCACCAGTGAGAGGAGGTCTTCACACTGGCGTTGTGCTGGTTTCTGGCTTTCGGAGGGTCTTTGGCAGGAGGGGAGCGTCTGCCTGGTTGGCTCTGAATGTGCAGAGCGGGAGCGTAGATGTGGTGGTTTGAGGTTGAAGAAGGAAGGTATTAGAAACAGTTGGGATCTCCAGGGCCAGGTGGCTGAAGAGGTCTTTTTGAATCTCAGTTTTGGATGTAAGTACTTAAGCTGAAAATCAAACCTAAATCCTGCTTAAAAACCCTGTTTAAAGTCCTTTTCTAAATGTCAGGTCTTGCCAGTAATTAACTTCATGCCTTTCACTTCACTTGGAACTTCATCCATGTGTCAAGTTGCTTCCTGGTGCAAATGTTTTGCAGGAACAGTGCCATACCCATGATTATACCTAAGACAGATGTAGATGCTCAATATAGCATTTTCCATCCAGGAGGGCAGGAGTGACCCGGATCCCTCATTCTCCAGGGCTGGCAGAGCTGGCCCTCACTGGCGGGCTGTAGGGACCTGCGTTGTGACCTTCTGCTGGGAGGGCTCTTTCCACCACCCGCCCGGGAGCCGGCTGTAGGTGGTCACTGCAAGCTGGAGTGCAGACGCCGGAGTCTCTTCTAGTTGCCGTAGCTGGTGACCTGAGCATGTCTCTCCGTAGCCGTGCGGAGCACGCTGGCGGGCAGCGAATAATGCCTGTAATCCTGCGAACGCTCACCCCCGTAACTCTACCCAAATGGGCAAATGTACTCCCGTGTACAAACATTGTCAGGCTCCGATCCAGAAAGACGTATATTTAAAAAAAAAAGAAGTGTATATAACACTCTTCTCAATCTAAATCATCTCTGTCATCTTCTGAATGTGCCCTGTGTTCCCTGTCTGCCTTTTCCAACGACAGCACAGATCCTGGCATAATATGTCAATATTTATTTATTTATGGGCGCACTACCACTTGAAATAGCTTTCCCCCCTCGCCTCCCTCCCATGCCAGCCTCCCAACCTCTACTGGAACTTGAGTAACGATGTCCTCCGCACATTTTTGCTGCTAAACTACCCTTTCATTACGGTCAATGGAAAGATTTGAAGGTTTACATTCATCGTGGGGCTTTTTGGGGCGGGAGGGGGGAGGTAACACAGTGAGGACTATTAGAAGGGCTTCATGCCATATGAAGAGCATGGCATCTAGCCATGCTGAGCTTGTGCTAAAAATTGCTTGGCATTTTTATGCTGGCCTGCGGTCATAGTCGACGATACAGTGAACAGAAACATTCGGAACATATAAATACCCCCGCTCAGACCTGGCGGGATTGAAAGGGTTAAAATCCACAGCGTTGACTTTACAGGATAATTTCTGATGCTCGTTTCCTTAATAACTTATCCTCTGTACAGATAGCATAGAAATGACTGTGCCCCTTCACAAAGATGGCATTTTTTTAAGGGAGAGCAGGATAAGATTATTATAGTAAAATAAAGACCCATTCAAGGTTGAAAATACTAGAAAAATATGCGCCAACCTTTGTGGTTTTTTATATATATCTGAATATATACAAATATATATAAAAATATATGAAAACATATATAAAATA